>NC_136487.1:148620455-148645455 GCF_053919585.1 Euprymna scolopes | reverse complement strand
TGTTTTTATAATAAAAACGGAAAGATATGCTACACAGTGATTATCTCTTTTTCTTCCATATTAACTCGTTAGAGCTTTGGGACAAAGATCATATCGAATATACCCCTTGTCTTGCATTCGTTTTCGTTCGACTTTGTCATTTTAAAAAAGCTTTGACTTTAGGAAGACACGTCGTTCTACAGAAAGGATCGCGAATGAGAAAATTGTTCAAGGAGAAACCATTAAATATGTATGAATAATAATTGTGAGCGTTTTTATAATAAAGATCACAAGTCTTGAGAAAACATTGATTCTCTCTCTCTCACTCTCTCTCTCTCTCTCTCTCTCTCTTCAACACACAGACTGGAAAGTGTTTTAGGAAGAAGATCAAGTCTAATAAACATTCTCTATCTCCCATAAGTTTCCTGTTGACTTAATCGATTTTAAAACATGAGGCGTTTTGGTTTTAAGAAGATATGCCCTAAGACTGAAAGAGTTATGAAGGATGACCTTTCGCAGATAAACCGCAACCAGGTATGGCTAATAGTTATAAGCTTTTATGTATTTTTACAATGATGACAGAATCTTGTCTTTATTTGCATATATAAAACAAGGTAAAAAAAACAACAGAAAAATGGTTACACAGAGAAAGGATAAAATTCTCACACTCGAAAAGGTCGACATGATTCCATTTCAGTTTGATGAAAACCGTTTTTTCTTTTTTTTTCTTTTGCAGACCATCTACTAGTTGGCCAGTTGTGTACAAATCCTAAGAGCGATAGAAGCCGTTTGTCATGTCTTAAAGTTACATAATGTTTAACGAGCGAGATCGGAGATGCGCCACTGTACAACTCATACTCTCTACTGATTCAAGTTATGACAACAGAACCATTTCCATCACCTTCAAAATGCATCGCTTGATTGCCATGAATAACAGCGGCGCGCACAGGGTGATAAAAACAAAGTTTTCGGCTACCGTCATGGTATTTTGTGTGGTTCTAAGTGAGGGCCATATCATGCAACCTCATATCTTCAAAGTTCGCTTGAAAGTCAACACCTTGATGTGCTGAAGAGTTTTGTGATCCCCTGCTGCAATCAGGTGGCTGCTGGCAGACCCTAGGTGTGGCAGCAAGACTCGGAGCTTGCCCACAAGCCCAAAGGGACTGAAGCTTTGATTCAGAAAGAGTACTAATACTTTGTACCCTTCTCCCACTGGCCTCCCTTCTTCCCCGACCTGAACCCGCTGGAATACTTCGTTTGGTCATATGTCGAGAACATCACCAACATAACCTCCCACAACACCAAAGTGAGCCTGATGTGATCGGCGCTTGTGGAAAAGGCATATTCCAAGTTCCAGACCCATATGGAGGCGGTGATTGAGGCTGTTGGCCGAGATCAAAGTGTAGCATCTGTTCCGGCAGATACTGCAAGCTATGACTAGCTAGGACTAGCTATGACTAGCAAAGACCAGATGTGGGGGCAACCCCACATGCCTGACCTTTAACCAGCTCCCATTTCCCACCTCTCGGGAGCTGGTCCCCCCTTTCCCTTCCCCCTCCCTTCACTCCTCACATTAAAAATTGGCCTTGTGCCTAATTTGCTCGGTGGGGGAGCAAATAAATACCATCTGTTCCGGCAGATACTGCAGCTATGACTAGCTAGGACTAGCTATGACTAGCAAAGACCAGATGTGGGGGCAACCCCACATGCCTGACCTTTAACCAGCTCCCATTTCCCACCTCTCGGGAGCTGGTCCCCTTTTTCCCTTCCCCCTCCCTTCACTCCTCACATTAAAAATTGGCCTTGTGCCTAATTTGCTCGGTGGGGGAGCAAATAAATACCATCTGTTCCGGCAGATACTGCAAGCTATGACTAGCAAGGACCAGATGTGGGGGCAACCCCACATGCCTGACCTTTAACCAGCTCCCATTTCCCACCTCTCGGGAGCTGGTCCCCTTTTTCCCTTCCCCCTCCCTTCACTCCTCACATTAAAAATCGGCCTTGTGCCTAATTTGCTCGGTGGGGGAGCAAATAAATACCATCTGTTCCGGCAGATGCTGCACTTGGGATGGTTTGTACAAGTCAATGGAGGGGAAACCCTCTATACTGGGACAATTATTATTTTTGGTAACCAGAGTGCCCCCTTTTTGCCTACTTTTAGGGGAGCTGGTTTTACCTCACATTAAAAACGGCCTTGTGCCTAATTTGCTCAGTGGGGGAGCAAATAAATACCATCTGTTCCGGCAGATACTGCACTTAAGATAATTTGTACCAGTCAATGGAGGGGAAACCCTCTATACTGGGACAATTATTATTTTTGGTAACCAGAGTGACCCCTTTAGGGGAGCTGGTTTTTACCTCACATTAAAAACGGCCTTGTGCCTAATTTGCTCAGTGGGGGAGCAAATAAATACCATCTGTTCCGGCAGATACTGCAAGCTATGACTGGCTATGACTAGCTATGACTAGCAAAGACCGGATGTGGGGGCAACCCCACATGCCTGACCATTAACCAGCTCCCATTTCCCACCTCTCGGGAGCTGGTCCCCTTTTTCCCTTCCCCCTCCCTTCACTCCTCACATTAAAAATTGGCCTTGTGCCTAATTTGCTCGGTGGGGGAGAAAATAAATACCATCTGTTCTTCAGATGCTGCACTTAAGATAATTTGTACCAGTCAATGGAGGGGAAACCCTCTATACTGGGGCAATTATTATTTTTGGTAACCAGAGTGCCCCCTTTTTGCCTACTTTTAGGGGAGCTGGTTTTTACCTCACATTAAAAACGGCCTTGTGCCTAATTTGCTCAGTGGGGGAGCAAATAAATACCATCTGTTCTTCAGATGCTGCACTTAAGATAATTTGTACCAGTCAATGGAGGGGAAACCCTCTATACTGGGACAATTATTATTTTTGGTAACCAGAGTGCCCCCTTTTTGCCTACTTTTAGGGGAGCTGGTTTTTACCTCACATTAAAAACGGCCTTGTGCCTAATTTGCTCAGTGGGGGAGCAAATAAATACCATCTGTTCTTCAGATGCGGCACTTCCATTTCTTGTTCTCTTTCAGTGGAGGAGAAATCCTTCACGACTGAGACAATTTTTATTTTTGTACCTTTTCTCCACACTAAAAAACGACCCTGGTGTCTAACTCTGTCCCGTGGGGAGGCATTGTAAATAGGTACTACATAATCAATTTATTTCTTTTAATAAAACTTTTAAAAATAAAGTTGTAGTTGTGTTTAGGACGACAAATCTATCGTATCACTCTGTAGAAACTCTAATCCCTCGCGTAGAAAGGGTTATTCAACCAGTATACAATAAAAAAAGAAGCTACCGTACCATATGCTTCACATACTATGCTATTAATAGAGATCGCAATCTATCTTATTGAGAACGAGAGAATTTTTAAAATGGAAGGGTTTGTGGGGGTGATATGAAATATGCGATAGGGGTCGCTTGACTGGGCTTTCCTGACCTTTCCATTGAACCAATAAGTAAGCCTGTCGTGCGTGGCCCTATTCATCGAGTAGACGATCCAGGTGAACTCATAATTGATCAGTTTGGGCGAATGCGGCTGTTGTATTCCGCCCTTACCTCCTCGCCAGTGGGGCGTGTCACAGCTGATTGAGAACAACAACGCCCAGGTAACCCTTTTAGACATTGTCATTGTTGTGATTCAACCGACCACGACACACTATATATATATATATATATATATATATATATATATATATATATATATATATATACATATATATATATACAAACGGGTGATTTATATATCTACGCATATATATATATATATATATATATATATATATATATATATATATATATATGTGTGTGTGTGTGTGTGTGTGTGTGTGTGTGTGTGTGTGTAGATATATAAATGACCCGTGCCTTCAGCATTGCTAATTCATTTTTTGCCGATACATTGATTGTCAGCGCTAATTTTTTTTCTTTTCCTTTTCTTTTAATCTTTTTCTTCCTTCTCAGTTCACTTTTTCCTGTGTGATTTTTCCTTGCTTTTCTTTTTTATTCCTGTTTTTCTTTAATTCTTTCTTTAGTTATATTTTGTTTCTTTTTTTCGTTTTATTGTTATTGTTGTAAAAAGAAAGAAAATATTTTTTTTTAAGAAAAACAAAGAAACGAAGAAAAATCAAAAGACAAAAAAAAACATGACTTCTTTAGTTTTCAGTTTGTTTGTTTTATTCTATTCTTTCGTGCTTTTTTATTTTTGACATAGGTATCACCACTTATCAAGGCCAAGAGGCCACTCGAGGATAAGGATATTGTTTCCATCCCACGCCTTCGTTTTCCTTTGCTCTTTATTCCTTTCTTTTCCATTTCTTTCTTTTTTATTTGTGTTGGTTTCACTCAAGCGTTAAGAATTGTAGACCAAATTTTCAATATATAATAATTAAAACAAATGTCGATTAAAAGCTGATCTTAAGCACATACGTCAGATTATTACTCTTTTCGTTAAACAATAAAGAAACGCATTTTCCCTGCAGAAATTGTCTAATCATACATGTTTATATGGCTGGGTGTTGTATATTAGGATCATGCAGGCTAGAATTTCTAGTGTTTCCATGAAACTGCATGTATTAATGAACAATCGAACTAATGTAATATATTATTGAAATATAAAATGTTAGTTCATAAGCTAAGAATATTATAAGATCAATATTCGAAAGAATAACAGATTTAAAATTTATTGATAAATCAAATATTTTATAGTCCCAATAAAATATTTTATAATATTATGATAAAAATGACTTAGAATTTAGTTCAGCAATATAATATTAGAATAAATATTTACAAATAACTATGAACAATAAGTAATTGTTTAATCTTATATGTTTAGATGTCTGGGTGTTTTATATTAGGATCCCCTGGGTGAGATTTGCAGTGTTACCATGAAACTGCATGTATCAATGGACGATCGAATTAATGTACACTGTTATTGAAATATAAACTACTATTTCATAAGCTGAATATATTAGAAGACCAATATTTGAAAGAATAAAAGATTTGGAATTTTATATCCTCAATAAAATATTTACGGGGTTTACGAAAACAGAAGACTTAGAATTTAGTTTAGTAATATAATGTTAGAAATAAATATTTACAAATAACTATAAGCATGTATATTTACAAATAATATAAACAATAAGATTGACCTGCTTATGTAAAGTGCTTTACTAAGAAAGAACCGCTTCTGATACATTCACGTAAATAGTCGGGGAAGTCAGTGAGTCAATCAGTTTACCAAACTTAGGATCGGTCGTCGTTTTTATACCCAGGAAAGCTGTAATGAACGCATTTTAAAAAGATGTAGAATCTAAGAGAAACGTTTGCAAACCCCGATACGCAAAACACCAAAAAAATAAAGTTATATATAAAATACGATATTTTGTCTTGGTGTTTCCTTTGAAGGGAAGTGTCTTCATTAACAGCATTTCACCCATCAGAAGAGAAGAAAACGATAAAAGAATGTATGTCGCTCTTTGTCTACTAGAGTATGTCTATTGTGTAACTAATGCACACGCGCACCCTTAATGTACATAGGATGAATTATTTAACACTGTATACACACTAGATACTACTGCTAACAATTATTACAGGATTAAATGAACACGGTTGTATATACATTAGAGACACTGTACGTATGTCGAACAGTTATATAGACGCTATACTACATGTTGGTTATTTATACAAACACGAATATATAACATGAGTTGTAAATTAATGACATAGTTTTAATTAAGTGCATATACTGCATAATCACGTTGGTACACCGGTTCTCCGTTAGATCATCGAAGCTAAGCAAGGTTGAGCTTGGGCTGTAATAAATGGGCCACCATTTAGGAATACAAGGAATTCTATGTGCTCTCCGCTTATCGCAGCGTTGTTTTCTGTCGTCCATAGCTTCTGTTTACCACTGGAATCAAGCCGTGTGGACTCTAGAAAAGTGTGAATCGAGATTACGCAACCCTTGCTTTACAATTACACACGTATATAGCCTTGAAAGTGTATTCATAGTATCTCGAAACTGAACGGAAGCTATGATTATATGCAGGCGTTTCATTTTTAAATGCCTACTGCGAAAATTAGTTGTGTACTTAGTAAATAAAATATTTGAATAAACACGTACCTCTCCACTGTAGACAGCATTTAAAGTTATTAATGCGTAAAAACTATAAATATCTATAAGCTTCTATTGCTTACATATTATTTACCTGGATATAATATGAAATCGATAAAATCGAGGGGAATTTAAATCTCCTGGCTAATAGCACATGGATAATTAGCAAACATAAATGTCTAGCCAGAATCAAATATCTATTTGATCGATATATTTCTGTTTGGGTCTAACTTTCGAAATTTATCACGATAACTTTATGTTATACACACATACACGCATATATATATATATATATATATATATATTCATAGTATTATACTTTTATTACTATATTACGTATTTACATATTTTTACTTGAGAATCACTTCTTATCAAGGCCCGAAGGCCACTTGAGGATAAGGGTAACTGAATGTAAGATGGTAGTAAAAAAATTTTAACGGTGTACATTGG
Source organism: Euprymna scolopes (assembly GCF_053919585.1). Classification (NCBI taxonomy): domain Eukaryota; kingdom Metazoa; phylum Mollusca; class Cephalopoda; order Sepiida; family Sepiolidae; genus Euprymna; species Euprymna scolopes. Next base: position 148,638,881 of record NC_136487.1, on the reverse strand, counting down.
GTGGAATTTGATTATTTATGAGGACAACTTAAAAGAACTTGTTAATATTAGATTTGAAGGCTACCATGTTGTATTCAACCGGGAAGCATGCCAGCGGAACAGTGTACCAAAGGCTGGCAGTTCTGGTAAAGAAGTTTTGTTCATGGAATCTACGTTTACATTTAGGCACAGACAGAGAGTGGTGAGAATCATATATGGTAGCTTAAGCTAGTCGAGTGTTTTTGTGAAAGTTTGGCAAAACGAGACCATAGATTGGAGTTCAGACGAGCACTTAACATGAAAATAACCATAAGGCAGAGACAGGCTCGCAACGTCTCTTCTGCGTAAGAGAGATTACATGGAAGAAAGTGCATCATCTACTAGGTTTCGAAGGCGGTTTTAAACTCTATCAAGACAGATTATATGCATACTTTCCTATTTAAAATTTATTAATTTATTTTGATAAAGATATATAAATATATGTGTCTTTAAGGGTTTTTTTCTGCATGGTAGTCACTACTTATCAGGGCCCGGAAGCCACTCGGGGATAAGGGTCATTGCGTGTACAGTAATCAATGGGACAATATCGTAGTAATCGTTAGTAATGGAGATCTGATAAAGTGCCTTACTTAAGAGGACGGTTTATCAGGAATTTGTTTATGTTGGACTTGACGACAATCAAGTTATAGTCAGGTGGGAAACAGGCAAACGGAAGAGAGTTCCACATAGAATTCGTACTTTTATATAAAGCCATCTTGGTTTTTACACGCATATGTGCATATATATGTGTATTTGTTTCTACGAGGTTTCAGACATGTATATAAATATCGATGTGGAAGCTTAACTACAACAACCTTTTTACTAACCTGCCACTTTTTCCACCCATCAATTTTAACTCGCTTTCCTTCTTCGATGTGTCATGTTAAGCGCATCTTTCCTTGACATATTGTATTCACCTCTTCCCATCCATTATAGTAATGTAATGTAAATACACTGACCCCTCTTATGTCTTCCGCCTGTCTTTACACCCTTCTTCCTTCCTTTTACTTTTCCTTTTCTTTTCCCTTTCTGCTTTCTCCTTCTCTTTTTGGGTGTCACTTCCTTCTCTTTCTTCTTAATTGTCACTCCCGTTTTTCTTCTTTCCTTTTTTCGGAATCTTAAATGTCACTTTAATATCACCCCCCCCCCCAACTTCAAGTTAGCGATTTAATATTTTACCTTTTAAATAAAAACACATTTTCCCCTTTTATTAATTAAGAACCAATTGTGATGAATAGCGGATAAACTTTGTTTCTGTTGCCTTTGTTTTTTTTTTAAATAAATCAATCGGTCCGAAACATTAGCATGTTCAGTGTAGCAATTATGTAATATTTGCCTATATAAATAAAATAGTATATACTTCAGAATAAAATTATCTAACAGTCAACTGGTATGGAAACCGGTGATTATGAGTCTTACAAAATATTATTGGCAGTAATATTCTATAAGTACTATCTCACCTAAATCAAAATTAGATAGAGCAAATTAATCAAATGTTTGTCAATCAATGAATTTAAACATTTATGACGTGAAATGTTTAAATTTCAAATCAAAATATTTTTTCAAATGTATTCTTTGTCGTGCATAGAATAATAACAATCTTTTGATTTGAAATTTAAACATTTCACGTCATAAATTTTTAAATTAATGGGATGACTAAAATGTAAAATATTATATACATATATATATATGTATATATATATATATATATATATATATATATATATATATATGAGCAAACAGTTAATAAAATATGTTAAAAAACACTTTGAAATGAGTTAAAAACATATTTAATCTGAAAAGGAAACACTAGATAAATGGATAGTCCTTAATCCGCGGAGTTTCGAAGAAATACTCTCCTTCTCATCAGAGGGTAGGAATTAGCAAAATGCGGGATCGGATTTTGCATGCAGAAGTATTTGATGAAACAACAAGTAAGTCAAAGATCTTACTTGAAAACTAAATAAGTTAAGCAGAGGAAATATGGTAAAGAAAAAGGTGATTATATATAATTGATATTTCCTTCGCCGTATCTTATTTTTTTTCATAAGGCTCCTTTTAGCGATCTAATCGCCCACTTATTTCACTCCACCATTTTTTATATTATTATAAACATAGCGAAAATCACTTGATGGAACAAGAACGTAAAACTGGATGTCCCCCAACTAAAAAATCTCGATAAAGGGAGGCTAGCGCGGGAAGACCCGCGCTTAAATAAACGTTCCTCACGAAACTAACCGTTGAAATACTTCCGTTAAATAACAATGCGATGAAACCAGAGGTGTTTTATGCAAGGGAAAGGTAAGGGGTTTTCCTTATCAAAGCATGAAATAATAATTGGAACATATTTGTGGGAACTTCTTGCATACGTGTCCTAATGCGAATCATAAACCGAATATTTAAGGAGCTTTCTTTTGTGTGGTTGTATAAATATTTATATCTCATTAACATATTTTTACGATTAATCTCTCGGGTAACGGTTTAAGACGACGATCCATCGTCTGTCTAAATATTATCATGGTACCTCGCCTTGCCAGCCGTGTTCATCGGGAATAAGAAGACTTAGTATAATGTGAGTTATGAAAAACTATTCAGGTTTTTAACCTTAGAAATCTGATGAATTAAAATCTGTATCTTAGCAAGCACTTTATACGTAAGATTGGCGCCTTTTATCGGAGACTTATACACATAAACACCTGTATATTTACATACGCACACACGTGTGTATGTATACACATTATCATTTCTTATATATATATATATATATATATATATATATATATATATATATATATATATATGTCGACATACAGTCCTGTTTCGTTGTATCACAACTCATCAGTGGCGTTAGACTACCACCTCTTTCAAGCCAAGAATTGAACCTAGAACCGCCGTGCTGACAGTCGACAGTACTCCCTCTCGACCACGGAAGCGATGCCCGCAACTAATCTGTCCGAATGTCTATTTAAACAAACATCCGTCCACTACTTATACAGTGCTCAAACTGCCTGTCGGTAAATGAACAAAACGCGAGCTTCGCATTTTTCCACCAATTAAGTAGCGGGTGAGATTATTTACGACAGTGCTCTACCCAAAGAGGGGGGCTTAAAATATATTTATAGTCATCGACATACAGTCATGTTTCGTTGTATCACAACTCAGCAGTGCCGCTAGACTACCACCTCTCCCAAGCCAAGGATTGAACATAGAACCGTCGTGTTGACAGTCGGCAGTTCTCCCTCTCGACCACGGAAGCGATTCATAGAGTATATATATATATATATATATATATATATATATATATATATATATGTATATATATATATATATATATATATATATATATTTTAATTTTTAATTTTTTTATTTCCGTATTTTGTGGGCCAGGAGCGTACGCAGACCCCACAATTTTAATGAATCATCATTATGTCAGATCAAACATACCCATTCCTGTGTCTTGATACATCTTCTATTATTACATGTGATCAGTTCTCTATAATAGTCAACCATATAGGAGCCTATTCGTGACCAGACACACACAGAGATGTTCAGCTTTATATATATATATATATATATATATATATATATATATATATATATATATATATATATATATAGTAGGGGAATGTTGGTTGGAGGGTTGGATATATCTATACTAAAAGGGGCTCGGATTTTGATCAGAGTTATACTCAGTTATCAAAATGCTTTTAATTTGACTAGAATTTTTCATATTGTCAGAAAATGTGGGACTTACGTAACCCTCTTGTCCCACCGCTATCATCCCTAGTGAAAAGGTTAAGAGATAAGGAAGAAAAGAAGCAAGGGAGACAAGAAGAAAAGAAAAAAGAAAGAAAGAAAGACGAGAAAGAGGAAACATGACAAGGAGAAACCATAAATGATTTATTGTTGGTGATTCTAAGGCATGTCTTTCTCCTTTCAATTCGTCCTCCATCCTCTTTAACTGCCCCAGCCTCACTCCCATCTCTCACCATAGTTTTATTTTTAATTTACTATGGCTAAGCTTTTAAAGTGTTAAAGTTTTAAAGCAATAATAATAATTATTATAAAATCTTAAAATGTATATAATTACTTTACCTCCATGTTTAGGTATAATCTTCTAATGGGTATTGTGATAATGATAATAAAAATAGAAGATAATGGGGATAAACATGTTGGTTACTGTGATATTTCTGATGAGTGATGATGGTAATTTTTAATAATCATTTTATCGATTTAATAATGTTAACGATAGTGGGAAGAAAGTGTTTAAAGTAAAATTCAAAAATCAAAACGTAAGGAATAATGTGTTTTTAAGGCAACACATAAAATAAATCGAGATATAAAATAAGTTTAGATGATTAATTTGAAAGTATATATGTATAAATATATAGGTATATGTATACATATACATATATATACATATGTATATATATGTATATGTGTACATATGCATATATATATGCATATGTATATATATGTATATGTATACATATGCATATATATTTATATGTATATATATACATATATATGCATATATATATATGTATACGTGTACATATATATACACATGTATATGCACACATGTATGTTTTTTTATTCATTTAGAGTAAATATAAATAAAAATATTTTGGAGTTAGTCTATAAGTTTATGTTCTATAACGGGGCATATTCTTTACTGTTTAAATTTATAATGTACTTGGTGGTTGTGAGAGGTTGAAACTAGTCAGAGTTTAGAGTTGGCGATTTTAAAGTCATAGATTTCAATTAAAACAAAAAGTTACAATTAAAGTTTAAGTTGAGGCTGATTATTGATTCCGTTTTATTTGTTTGGGTTAAGTCGTATTAAAGGTGATAGTATTTCTATAGTATAAGAGATGAGCCAAGGACAACAACACAACACATACAGATAATCTTAATCTTGATTTTGTCGAATATTTCTATTAAGATTAAACATCATTAAAAAGGTTCAGGGAGACTTGACATGGAATATAACACACACACACACACACACACACACACACACATATATATATATATATATATATATATATATATATATATATATATATATATATATATATGTCAAGTGTTAAAATTTCAGTGGATGAATTGAGGGAGATAGATAAATATTTGGAGTATGTGGAGAAATTGCCTGGAAGTAATGGATATATTTATATGAAAGGATTTTTTGGAGTGTAGCTGACAAAGCTGGTGTAGTAATCAAATTAGCCAATATTTAATTTTGTGGAGATTTAAGTGAAAAGATGCATTTTTGTGAGATCTTAGTATATGCAGTCTTAAATACGTGTTTGATAGTTTAACTGCATTTAACATCCCAATGAATGCATTGACGATGATACGTACGACTTTTAGAAGGCGAACCATTAAAAGATACATCTGCCTTACTTAAAAAAATACTAGATTTATTTGGGTTTCTTTAGATAACCCCCCCACCCACTCAATATTTTTGCTGATGAGGAGACTTTGTTTCAAAAAACTATACGATAAAATTATTGTCCAAGATTCATTGTCCATCACAATAAAAACATCGTTTCCGAAACGATCGTACAATTTATTGATTTTGTTTGTTCTTCCTTATGAAACCGATTTTTAATTTTTAATTATAAATTATCAGTCATCTTACTTAATATTAAAATAGATCTAGGATTTATATGCCTATCGAGCTTATTAATTATCTACATTACAACGAGCACTGTTTTCTTTTTTTTTATTTTAATTGTATTAATAAATTTACTAATACATTGAAACATACTCTGCTCTTTAGACTCTTGTATATATATATATATATGTGTGTGTTTGTGTGTGTGTATGCGCGCGTGTGTGCGTGTGTGTGAAAGAGGGGGGCATTTAATTGATTAAGTTAATTTGAACCAAAACGAATATTTTTCAAAAGTGCTCAATACCAATGTAGAACTTTTGCATAAATAAAATCGTATCGACATAGTGAGAAATTTATGCAGATCGATTAACGTTTAAACATTTTTCCTGGAAGCCATCACGTAAAATGTGATTGCAATTTTCGTGTCCCCCTTATGAAAAGAAAAAAAAACTAAAAGAAAAAATATTCCAACATCACTAAATTCTATCCCGACATGCCCCTCTCCCCAATTTAATTCGTCATTCTCTTGTTTATGTAACCATTTTTCGCTAGAGTTCCGGAAAATCAGTTAAGCAGTTCTTGCGTTCCATCCTGTTATATAACGTATTTGAAACGTTACAAGGTGACGTTACAGGCAGATTGTGAGAACTCTGAAAGTTAAGAATTATGTAACGTATCTGAAACGCTATAAGGTAAAGTTACTGGACAGTTGTGGCGACCTTTAGAAGCTCATAGGAAAATGTTGTGTAACTGTGTGCAAACGTTGTAAAGACGTGATATTTTTAGTCGAGTAGATGTAAGTTGATATGCGATAAGGTCGGAGACATAGCGTGCTTTCCCAGATAACAATCTTTGTGTAACGAAGCGATCGACACAAAAGCAGTTCACCATCATAATGATTTTTAATTTTTTGTTAGAGGGGAGAGAAAGATAGATATATAACAAAGAGAGAAAACAGTGATACAGGCACACACACACACACACACACACACACACACACACACACACACACACACACACACACACACATATATATATATATATATATATATATATATATATATATATACACACACACACACTAGCAAACCGCCCGGTGTTGCTCGGTCGTAAAATACGAATAAATATTATATTTTAATCAATGCAGAAACTGATTCATGTGCAAACGAATATTATCTTTATTATAAACACATCACTTCTTGTAAGTAAAAAACAAAAATACCCGAGATCGAAACCAAAACTTAAAGACAGTAAGTCAAGTACGATAACCAGTAAACCAGTGTAACACGATTTTTCCAAGGTTTTTTTCAAACTACATATTCGTAACACAAGTAATATGTACTGTAAACTATTCACGCTTGTACAGATAAAAACAAACAGATAAAATATCTGACGACTCCCACGTACCAATTTTTCAATTTTTACCCCTTGTAGCCCTTTTCCCCGGATAAAAACAGATTAAAAAGCTTTCAACACGTCTTTTTATTCTATACCATCCTAGGTGCCCGGCGTTGCTCGGATGTTTGGAGGTGTGTGTTGAGCAAAAAATAAATAAATAACTAAAATAAAAGTGGTTGTAGGCAGGAAGGCTCGAACCCGTACAGCGAAGGAGGAAAAGGGCGTGCAAAAAAGAACGTGACGTCTTTGCTGTTGCACTCATCGCCAAACCGGAAGTGGCGAATGTTTAAATTAAGGCTAGTCAATCGAAAAGAGGAGATGACTTTCGAAAATATCGGCAAAAAGCGGCCCTTCCTATAAAAAAGTGAAGGTGAAGGAATTAATGATTTTAGCTAATTTTTCGATATTTGTCGTCCGAAGGGTGCTGCTTCAAACGAATCACAATCTCGTGAAAATCCGTCACCTCTGTCGAAAGTTTTAGGCAAATATGCATACATACATACATACATACATACATACATTTAAACAGGCAAGTGAGATTTATATTAATGATAATAAATGTCAAATCTGTGAGATAAAAAATCCGTTAAGTATATAGGTTGAGAAATGCCCTCACACGCATACACATTCTCACTTTTATAGATATTCAAGAAGATATGCCCGGCGTTGCTAGGTCGTAAAATACGCATAATTTTATTTTAATTAATGCAGAATTTTGTATTTATTGTATACAGAAATACCGTTAGCATTAAACATAACGTTAAATACTTAAAATAAAATGAAATTTAAAAAAAAAAAGCGAAAGAAACCGAAACAGGTGCATGTGAGTATTATGGGTTTTTTTTCTAAACAGTTCACTTCTTGGAAATAAATTAAAATAGAATACTCGCGCTGAGATCGAAACCAAAACCTAAAGACAGTGAGTCAAGTATTACAATCATTAAACTAGTATGACACGGTATTTAAGAAGTGTTTCAAACCTATTTATTCCCAACATAATATGAACGATTCGCGCATGCGCAGCCGTGAAGCAGTTGACAAACAGATAAAAAAAATTCAATTTAGGCCCCCTAGCAACCCTTTGTTTTTTATTTAAAAAAACGAATACATCTTTTTCCACATGTCTGAACACCCTATATACCAAATTTCAAGCTTGTAAATCAAATATTCGTTTAGTATATAGGCTGAGAAGTGTTCTCGCATACACACGTTCTCACTTTATATATATATATATATATATGTGTGTGTGTGTGTGTGAGAGAGAGAGAGAGAAAACATATAAACAGAAATAGAGAGAGAGAAAGAGAGAGGGGGGGTAGGCAAGTGGAAGAAAGGAAAAAGAGAAACAGACCACTAACAAATGGATACAAATGATAAGCAGAGAGATAATGAGAAAAATGGAGCGATGTGAAAGAGAAAGAGAACATGAAAGAAAAGAAAGAGATAAAACAGACAAAAACAGAGAGGGAAAGAGGGAAAATGGGCGAAGTTAAAGAGATAGTGAGAAAGAGAGAGAAACGAAAAAGCGTCGTGATTTCACAGTTCCGCCATCTTGTATTGGTAAGGGGGGGAGGTTTAAATGGCGAACTTCCGATAAATTGTCCGATCTGTTTTGATGATTGTTTTCGGCTTTATTTATTTATCTAGCTAGCGTTTACTTTTTATTTTTTCTTCGTTTTTTGTTTGTTTGTTTGTTTGTTTGTGTATTCATTTAGTGGACTGTACTTACACTAATAGAACCGTGACACGACAAAATAGTCGAATTCAAAAGACCATTGTGTCAGTAATTCGGAAAATGGAAGATTCAGACGATTGTGCGTTCATAAACTCGCCATTGAAATACCGCGTGATCATTATGAACAAGCAAAATGTTGCACTTAACAGATTTCAAAAGAAAAAAAAACGCGTAATATCTCATAAGTATATGTTTAAAAATATATAAATTTTCATACACTTACTAAACTAAAGCTTCATAAAATCATAAATAATAGTCTGATAATATTCTTTGTCTTTTTCGTTTTATATACAGGTTGTCTTCAATATGTTTCCAGACATTTTTGTACAGGCATTTAAAATTGTCATAGACTCTTCAACATTCAGTATGTTATTTTATACATCTTATGAGATGACTGGCCAATTTTTATGATTTCAGATTCAAATGATCAGGTACAACAGGAATTGGAATGCACCCTACTAAATTCTGATTGTCACAGTTAGTGAATTTCAAAATTGCAATCTGTAAAAGAACGATATGCAATAAATTTCTGTTTTAAACTTGAAAAAATGCCACAGAAACGTATGGAATGCTTCAGACTACTTATTAGACTATCTTGCATGAATTATTTATCAATTTTTGAGTGGCATAAGAGATTCAAGGAAGGCATGGAGTCTTTGAGGGGTCGATGATAGGTGTGGGAGGAGTAAGGAAGTCAGAACACCAGGGTTGATTGGCCAAATAAAGAATTTCATAGACAAGAACCGTCGTGTGTTTATAGAGACAATAAGTGCAAAGTTTGATGTCAGTGTGGGAACTGTATACACAATTATTAGCAAGGAACTGAAGATGCGGAAGATTTGTGAAAAATTTATCCGAAGGATGCTCCATCCTTCTCACAGACTATTTGACCAAGATGGGCACCAGGACAGTTTTTCGCCCTACCTATAGTACAGACCTTGCTCCTTGTGACTGACTAAGCTTAAAGAAAACCTTAACGGCTGCCGTCATGAGATAACCGTGAAGATGAAAGAGGCTGTGACGAGGGACACCATCAGAAGAGGACTTTCATGTGGCCTTCTAGAAGTTGTTGGAAGTGCATTGCAGCCGAAGGAGATTACTTCGAAGAAGACTATAGTTTGATGTGCATACTAGTGATGGGACAATTCCAATATTTTTCCCGATTACTGATTACGATTCCGATTCTTTATGAATCCCTAAATATTTAACTATAAAGCTGTTATTTTCCCCGATTACTGTAAATAACTCCCAATATAAACTATCTTAACAATATGACTGGATGGATCGATAAATAGATAGATAGAAAGATAGATCGATAATAACTAATTTCACTTTTAACCATGTTATTATCTAACAGGAGGATTGAAATTTAGAGGGAAAAATAGTAACTACTTTTTCGAAAGATGGTTGCGATTGTGATTGTGTTGCTCCTAGGATGAAATGTAGGATTTTATTATAACGGCTAAATGTGTCTAAAATGTCGTTCTAAAGTTACATAAGATAGTAGCTAATAATCTAGACGTAATAAATTTGTATGTGGTATCTGTTGTTGCAAACCTAAGGTACTTTGGTCCGGAAGGGAATTTCTGCAATCAAAATATTGTATATGGAAATGGAGGCATAAAGTTAGCTAAATCTGGTTAATAAAATGAATCCGATTGATGAACTAAAAACTATATATATATATATATATATATATATATATATGTGTGTGTGTGTGTGTGTGTGTGTGCGTGCGTGCGTGCGCGTGTGTGTGTGTGTGTGTGTGTGTGTGTGTGTGTGTGTGTGAATGAGTTCCCTATAGTCTTGAAAATAGCTAGGTCGATTTTTATGAAATTTCACATAAATATACTTTATGTTTTCGGCAGTGTCCTTAGATATGTTTTTTTATCAGCATGTCTTCGAAAAATGTTCATAAGCGATAATCGAAATGATCGGATGAGAAGAAACAGACGATTTTGAGTGCATTTGAGAAGTGTTATGACCGCACAAGCTAAAAAGTCCGGCATATAAAATCAACAGTAGGTTCTTTGATATGACAGGGGCATATTTGAAATGAATCTTTCTGTTTTAAACACAATTGCACCACGATACTTGACTTTTTCATTCTAAACTTAAATATAAGCCATTACAACCGCACAAGCAGTAAAGCCAGACAAATAAAATCAACATTAGATTCAAGATTCTGTGATATAACAGGGGCGCGTTCGAAATGAATGTGCTTGTTTAGACACAACTGAAGCGTGCTACTTTACTTTTGCATTTAATTCAAACCATTATATATAAAAACTAATTTTATCAAGCGAACGATATATTCTCTACAGTACAATGTAAAGTACAATGTATAGCAGACTAATCACTGCGGGGATGCATGTAAATCTCCTCCTTCCAGGTGCACCGCAATGAGTCTTCAACTAGAGCAAGCAATCAATCGATTTGATTGAAAGATTGACGATTTCACCAATTTTTATAACAATTTTGGAGTGTGAAACATTCGTTGATCATTATTGAATCCCGGAAAAGACAGATCTCCCTGCTTGTATATATGTTACATGAAAAATGGCTGTCCCCTTTCCATGTAAAACGAAAAATATTAGATAAGTAAAAATGAGATTAGGATAAGCCTTAGAATCGAACCCTGTAGGCAAAGTTAAGAAATGGAATGTTAGAAATTAAGTCTATTCTTAATTCTTTTAGAAATCTGAATATTAAATTTGTCAGTAAAAGAATGAACAATGCAAACTAAATTATATTGTTTAAAATAGGTTAAATTAGAACTGAGGCTTCTTTTTCTGTCAAAAGTGTGTCGGACAAACATATGTAAAGCCACGTGAAATTGGTCACGTTTGAAAAACACACTTCTGACGTCATAAACAAAGGACATTTCTCCATATTATGGGTTCGGATTTTAGTCAGTAGAAGAAGTCAGTCAGCAAGAGAGCCAGAGAGTTAGTTAATTCCTCAGAAGCGAAGGAAGAACATTTAGACTATGTGGATCCAAATTTGAATTCCGGACGTCATCGACCGGCCGATCAGATGAATAAAGAAGTCATCATTATTTTGTAACTGTTGTCTTGTGTCATCCTTCATCACGAACGAAAGGTAATTGTGTTTATCATCTGATAATGAACTTTGTGTAAACCCTTCGAAGATTATGTGTCCTCCCCTCCATCATAAGTGAAGTATCTCCCTCCCCTCTAAAATGTGTTAAAAGAACTGTAATATATATGTCTTCTCACCCTCATCATCACTATCGTTATGTCTTTATTACATGAGTCTCGTTATATATGTGCCCCAATATGGAACCCCTGCTATTCAACATATATATATATATATATATATATATATATATATATATATATATATATATATATATATATATATAATATTATCTTTTTATTTTATTTATAAAAACAGTGGTCTATGCACATGAATGTTTCGGCGAGGCTTGACTGTTACTATGAATTGAACGCTTGACCTTATATATTACAGTCCAGTGTCTAATCCATTAGGCTATGAGGTCATAAACAAGTTCACTAGTTATATCGCTTATATATTTAATGTAGATTTTTTGTTGATTTTTTTATACGATAAAAATACGCTTAACTTAACGTCTCCACCTTGGAGATCTTGTTTCTTAGAAAATCGCCCTTATTTGGACGTAAACAAATATTTTGTTTTTATTATTTTGTTTATTATTTTTTAAAAACAGTAATCTACGGGTATGCATAAAAGTAAACTAGCATGTTTCAATTGTGTTCTAAATAGACAAATTCATTTTGAACGCGCCCCTGTCATATCAAATAACCTGAATATAACATATATATATACTATATGTGTGCGTATGTGTGTGTGCGTGCGTGCGTGCGTTTGAAGCCCATTTTAAAGAATATATTCGGAGTGAGCCTCCTTGCAAATCAAGTCGATCTATAAAAGTATTTTCTTTTCTCCTTACCGTTTTTATGATATTTTATATTATATGGATATTTAAATGTTAACGGCGCTAAGGGAAATAAAAAGATTTTGAATATATCTACTTTGTATTTATGTCACGTCGAACTCATTTACATAAATTGTCCTACTAAATTTTCGTTTTTTTTTTTTTACGTACGTTGGCGTATTGATCGAAGATCAGAGGAATGATACGATTGTTCGCCATTCTATGAGTGACGTGCGCAAAGAGGGTGATTCATTTTTGGATCTAAACCCACATTTATCGGGGTCATCTGAGCGAGCACATTAACACAGGCATGTGGCAAAGTGTGAAAAGGGACCGTGCAGAATTAATTATTGCAGTAAAATAGAAGTCTCAATAAAACTTTCAATAATAATAATAATAATAATAATAATAATAATAATAATAATAACAACAACAACTATGACCTGTGGAAATTCCACAGCAGACTCATTCATATGTAATATATTGATGTTGGCATTCTGTAGATGTTCAGCGTAAATGGAGACGCTCTGATATTATTGTAGCTCTTTTTTTAAAACTGCAAAAGAATTTATCTAAGCTAGCAGGAACACCCAACATAGCCTTGTCGTAAAATATGCTTATATATATTTTAATTCTTGCAAATTTCGTATCAATGTTCTATCGATCCTTATATATTATAAAGCTGTGATTTCAAAAATAGGAAATATATCAATATGATTTGGGTGCATCAATAGGTGTATCAGAATTTTGGGGCAAGTCACCATTGCAAACGTTTGATTAAATAGACTCTCTATGTCTACAATGTAATTTCAAGCCCTGATTTTTATTTCAATAAAATGAGCAAAGACCAAATTTTAAAATCATAAAACGTTTAATCGAAAAATATACAAGATTTTTTTCATCGGTTTTCTTTCAAAAACATTTCACGAAATCAACGAATTTTAACTGAAACTACATCTAAAAAAATATATATATACAGGCCAAAAAATCACTTACCTATGAAAAAAACTAAGCAATAGGTGCTTTTATTTTTCATTTATAAGAATTGTCCATATTTATATTTTATAGTCCATGATCTTTTTAAATAAAAGGATTTTTTAAAGCAAGGGCCCAGAAAATCGCATTTTCGCAACTCGTTTCCGCCATTAGCTTAAAGCCGGGTGGCTTCTAATTTTCAATTTATCAAATTCGGATGTCTCAAAGGGACATAACTATTTCCAAAACGTAAAAACAACACATGCATCCTTATCTCCTTTTTGCATTTTTGACATATTTCATTTCAACTACAAAGTGCTACCATATTTGCAAAAATGAACATTTCATTCATGGACTTTGGCCGATTACAAAACATTCGCTCTATCAAATTTTTATTTTGTATTCTCTTAAAGTAATACATAAATTTTTGATTTAATATATTTTAATTCTTCTTTATCGAGTGATTCTTTTAAATATCTAAAAAAAGAAAACTTTGAATGCAATAGAAAAAACTGTCGTAAGCGTCCGATATTTACTTGGCAATATTTACTTAACATAAGCTTCCAATTAAAAATAATCCACGTGTTTTCTTTTTAAATTTTACACTTTGAACTTTACAGGTAAATTACAAAGAAATACTTCTTTTTGTTTTAAATTAGAATATTTTATTTATTGATCTTTTATCTTCAATTTGTAATATATAAAACTTTGGTGAGTAAATTAATTATTTCAATTTTAATATGCATTTCAAAATGGGGGGGGTGAATTTAGAAAAAAGTTTGTCTAGAATATTATATTTGGTTTATTGGAAAGAGCATAAAATTTCACATTGACCCTGAAAATATCGTAAAATTGAACTAATAGAAAAATTTTGATAGATTTTTAAAGTTTAAAAATTGTAAAATGTTTAACTCGTAAAATTCAATTGATTTCATTACGTAAAAAAATGTCTGCATGAAAGCGCGCCGGCACTTTGTAAACACTGTTTTGTTTTAAATAAAAAATAATATTTCTATAATTTTTTAAACAACTTTAATAGTTTATTTTGGAAGTATATTCTATAAAGAAAATAAAAAAAAACACTTTAAAAAGAGAAATTACGAGTTTATATTTTTTTTATATTTTATTCGCAGTTTTGTGTTTGGGGTGTCAAAAATTCCCCCAAAATTCTGACACGCATAGTGCATCAGCTTGAATCGAAACCAAAACCCAAATTTATGAAGAAAAAAATAATTGTATATATATATATATATATATATATATATATATATATATATATATATATATATATATATATTATTGCAACGTCTTGTCAGACGAGTGCCACTCCCTCAGACATTTAAAATCCATGATTCCAAATGTCTGAGGGAGTGTCTATACAAATATGATGTTACAGAGTCTTAGCTTTGTACGACAGCTAAGTCTCTCTCTCGGTTCAAAATATTGAGATCCAGCAACAAGCAAGAGCAAGATAGCTAGCAACAAATTAAACTGCAGACCAGCTTAATGCGGGTACTGGTCTTCCGCTTTATGTTTTTTTTAAATCAGAGATTTGCTTCTCCTAGAAAGGTTGCCTTCTCCACGGCTTACGGGAGCCCTCTCTACCCCAATACACATACACACACACACACACACACACACACACACACACACAAATATACATGGTGCTAGTTGGCCGTTGACCCAGAAAAAGAGTTCTTTCGCCGTTTGGAAGGTCTTGTTTTTAATCCTTCAGGGAGACTAGCCGCCCTCCTCACCAAACAAGTCTGGTGGGGGAACCAGTTTAGTCGCCAGTGACCCAACCATGAGGCAGGTAGTACTGGGTTACCTGCTACCAGTAGCATATGACATGACCTGACATAAATATATATATATATATATATAAATATACACACACACACACACATATATATACGCACACACACACATATATATATGCATATATATATATATATATATATATATATATATATATATATATATATATATATATATATATATTTCGCAATTTTTTCATAGTGATAAGAAAATGGAATGAATCTGTAAAGGGTTCAATTAGTGGGATTTGGTTAAAGAGAAAAACGAAAGTGTAGTATGTTTGCAGATGATATGGCAACACTTGCAAATATATTTATTTTATAAGATAAATATTCTTAATTCATTATGAAATTGAATTCGGAATTTGTTAGATGAAATAAAATTATTTTTAGATCGTAAATTTCTTCAGTCATTTCCGGGACTGAGTCTTCATATACTCCCTCTTATAAAAATATATATGAAATATAGTGATTTTTAGATCGTAAACTGCTTCAGCCATTTCGTGAAAGACTCCTTGTACGTCTTCCGTTCCCTTCACCTGTTTTCACAATAATATGAGGAGAAACAAGGTACTTGTACAGTATACTACATATATGAGAAAACGTTGGTGGTGGTTTGCGCTGGTGGTGATCTGCACCGACCACACACTGGCTGGTTTTCCTCATCCAATTAGAATGTCGCTAGGGCCTAGCAGAACCAATCGAAATTCCACATTAGTTGAAATGCTTAAAAACACACACACATCAGTAAGAAACTTCTTTTCACATAATCAAACAATTACAATGAAGTTTGACTATGTAACATTTAAGATTTAACTAAATTACTCTGAAAAAAACTCACATTAAGAACATTAAAAGATGTGTGTATGCCTTGATTACATTAAATGATATAAATAGCCATTGCATCAATTTGTTGAACTGTTCTTATATTGTCCTGATCTCACAGCATTATGAGCATGAGACAGTGTGGTAGCCATCTTTTTGAAATTCAAAGAAAAAATATTTGCAAATATAATTCCCCGTACATGCCTGTTTTTAATTTATTTAAAAACTACAACTACATTTTCATGATACACACGAATCACAGTCAGTTCGATTTTATATCAGTTCTGATGGTCCCGAGCTGTTTACTATTTCAGAACATCTTGGATTACATGTTTATGCAAGGAATAGATCTGTTTTGTACTATTTACTTTGTAAAAATTTTAACATGACATAGATATAGTTTTCACCTGAAATACGTAGGTTTAAAAGATAACTTATCAACAATAGCACCCTATGATTTTACTTGTTTCAACGTGACATCTGAGTAGGCAATAATGTTGTCGCCTGAAATGCATTGGTTTAAAAGGTCCCTAAACAACAAAAGCACTATATGATTTTAATTATTACGACATGGCACTTAAGTAGGTAATAATGTTTTGTTTTGTTTGTTTTTTTCCTGAAATGCGTTGGAATTTGTATTAATTTCAACATGATATATAAGTAGGTAATCAGCTTATTAATATATAATTAGAATGTGGCTTGGGTTTTCCTACCAAGCGACACCAATTTTTGTTTATTCGTTTATTTGAAATATTCCACTTTCCTTTGAAGAGATGTCAGGATGATAACGGTCCGAAGTGATTTCGTATAAATAAATAGATGATGATGATGATGATGATGATGAGAATTATAACAATACTACTAATAATAAATAATCGTAATAATATAAATACTAATGATAAATATAACAATAATAATACTAATAACAATAAAAATTGCAATAATAATAACAAATAATAATAAATAATCAAACAAACATTAATAAATATAAAATTATAATAATAATAACAATCATGATAATAATAAAAAGAAAACAATAATAATACGAATAATAAAAATTATAGTAATAATAAATAATAGTAAATAATAATAAATAATAATAACAATAATAAATAATAATAATAATAATAATAACAATAATAAATAATAATAATAATAATAATAATAATAATAATAAATAATTATAAATATAATAAATAAAAGAATAATAAGTTTTGATAATAATAATAATAATAATAATAATAATAATAATAATAATAATAATAATAATAATAATAATACCAAGCAGGATCATCAACGTAATAGAGAACGCAATTAGAACATGGAGACTAGAACTGACAGCTGAAGGACAACACATAACAGAAATTAACATACAAAGGAGAAAGTGCCAAGCTGGATGCAAGTTCTCTAATACGGATGAAAAAATGAACCACATTATGTACATGGACGACCTGTAACTTTTTGCAAAAACCTAAAAAGAACTAGATACACTAATAAACATTACCATGATCTTCAGCCAGGATATACAACTGGAGTTTCGTATGGAAAAGTGCGCACTACTAAACTGGAGACAACAGAGGGTATGAAACTACTCAACCAAACCGAGATGAGAGGCCTAGGGGAACAAG
Organism: Euprymna scolopes; assembly: GCF_053919585.1. Classification (NCBI taxonomy): domain Eukaryota; kingdom Metazoa; phylum Mollusca; class Cephalopoda; order Sepiida; family Sepiolidae; genus Euprymna; species Euprymna scolopes. Next base: position 148,620,925 of record NC_136487.1, on the reverse strand, counting down.
ACGCTTATAAATACCTTGGATTTCTAGACGCAAACACCATCAAAGCCACAGAAATGAAAGAGAGAATTGGAAAGGAATGCCTCAGGAGAACCAGAAAACGCATAGAAACTAAATTATATAACAGAAATCTAATAAAATGGTATAAATGCATGGTGAGTATCACTAGTAAGATACTCAAGACCGTTCATAGGATGAACCAAAGAAGAACTGAGAGACCTCGATCAGAAGACCAGGATTCTCATGATCATGCACAATGCACTACACCAAAAGGACGACGTTGACCGACTCTATGTGAAAAGAACTGTGTACCTGACACAAAAAAGAATTAGAAAAATACATAATGCAAAACACGACAAGGATAATCATGGCAGCGAAAGATACTGTAAAAATCGACGAAACAGAAACCAGAGAGGTAAAGGATAAGACGAGAAAAGAAAAATGGGAAGAAAAACAACTATATGGAAGATTCA
>NC_136487.1:148580455-148615455 GCF_053919585.1 Euprymna scolopes | reverse complement strand
ACGTTTTTAATCCGCGTCATGAAGCTTGTATGGAAACCGTAAAACTATTCATGTTTTTTTATAGAAATGTGTGAAAATAGTGTGTTTTTTTTTTCTTTTTGTTCAGTAAAAACATTTCCAGGTCCTTTTTTAAATTCTGGTTCGTGTAGCTTTAAAAATCAGTAATATGCCCTCCCCCGTTCGAAACCTTTGAAGATTCCTGGTCTAATATATTCCTTGCTTTCTTTGTTTCAGATTGTCTGATTTGTTTGTCTAGTGGTTTCCATCAATTCGATTCTCTGATACTTCATTGTAATACAGCTTCCTATTCCAATAGCTGCTTTCCAAGAATTACAGACTTACGAAATTCTTTTCCTGCTGACTGTTTTTGCAACAATCGTCTTTCTTTGATAGCTCATAACATCAAGTGGTATGATGCCTTGTCTGGAGAGACATCTTTTTATCAGTTTAGTTCGTTTTCTTTTTATTTTCATTGAGACGCGAAGTTTAGAGCATGAAACGTTATTAAGATTCATTTAGCTTTCTGGCAATAAAGATTTAACGTCTCTGAGTTAGTGAACCCAGAGACGTTAAATCTTTATCAATTTGGCCCCTAATTCTTTGTAACTCCTAATGTCTAAGTAACAATATACCTTGCTTGGGGTGAATATAAGGTAAAAAACATAATAAACCAAATATATAGTTTTGCTTATTTAATACTGAAAACCCATTGTACACTGGACACGAGTTGAATTTTATGGCACATCAACCCGTTTTTTGAGATACAATATCTGTTTCAGAGAATTCAATTATTATGAACGTTGCCCGCTCGTCCAATACGCTTAAAGATAACATTTTAATTTATGCAGATTGCATATGCCATATTATAAAATCAATACTCTATTAGCTATTATGCATTGCGAGGAATAATTTGCTCGGTGAACTAATTCACAAGAAAATAAAAAAATAAAAAAAATAATAATGATAATGTCATTCATCAAATTCCGTCTGTGTTTGTTTACAATAAATATCACGTCAGCTGATATTTGGGCTGAACGATCTTAAAAATAGTCTTTCTCTTTTTACAGATAAAAAAATAATTTTTACAAGCGAATATTTTGATACACCGCCCAAGGTTACACCGGTGTAACGTAAAATATTCTATGTAAAAAAAACTTTTATCAATAAGAGAAAGAAAGACTATTTTTAAGATCAGATGTTTTCGATTTTCGATATTTATTGGATGAATTTTTGTACAAAACATATCTAAGAACATTGCAAGAAATATAAATTACCTTTGTGCGAAATTCATAAAATATAGGCTCAGCAGTATAGGAACCTGTGGGGGAGACACACACACAAACAAAGTGGCTTTTTATATAATTGTAGAGATAGACATGTCGGTTTACAAATGTCTCCAAACAAGGCATGAAAAGCAAGAAAAAGATAACGGGTCAAAAGAAGTATGTACTGTCGGCATTATGAATTGCTTACTACTGCAGACAGATACAACTTCTGTTCTTATGCCTGTAAAGATATCTATTCAAAGTTCGGGAGAAAGTCATATCTCTCTGCCAAATCAACAGGTTAATGTTAGGTGAACCAATGACAACTGGCGGCGAGTTTCACTCAGCGCTGTGTGTATCCGACAGCTCCCCTGTTGCTTTTCTAAGCTGGATGCCTCATCTTGGGACAAACAAAATGCCATATGCTCGCAAGCGGTCTGTTTGCCATAGTATACAAGCCAAAACTTGTTCTTTGGTCTTTGAATATATTTCCGTTAATAATTCTTCTTTCTTTATTTTGGAATTTTGTTTGTGTATTTATTTCCTTTTCGATTTTTCGTTCCACCTCGTAACATCTCTTAGCATTATTTTCTTAGCCTTCTTTTTCTTTACTTTTTCCCCTTTTTTATGTAGTGTACATTATCAAGACCCGAAAGACCATAGAAGATAAAGATTAATGAGTTTATATTATTTGTATTGATCAGACTATTATTCTCATCTTTAGTGTTATTTCTGAAACGTTCGGTCGTTTTGGCCTTCGGCCGTCCTCAGATATGTAGGTTGTTATTTGGAGAAGAAATGAGATAATATGCTGGCTCCGTATAAATTTTTGTATTCTTTGAGTTAGTCTCTGTTTTATTGTTATGGTTTTGTATTTTATGGTAATTCTTTCGTATGTGCCATAACACATGGTGCAATGGGTAAAAAGTTGGTTCGTTAAATTTAATGCATCTAAACTAAGTTTCTCTCTGTGCATCATCTGACACCCATCTCGCCCCAATGTACAATAATGGCTCTCGTCTTGGTGAGGCTCAATGTTTTGATAAGAATCTGAGTCTAATCCACCTCTCCTGATCTGAAATTGAGTACGTATATCAAATCCGTTACCAATGTCGCTGAAAAATGGTTAGATCATTTTTCCACTCCAGTAGATATTTCCCTGTCGATCCAAACGATCTACTTGTAGTAGAGCCAAGTATGTCCTAGGATAGAGTATTGTTGCCATATCTGTGCAGGAGCTGCTCGAGACCCTATACTGCCTTAACAGAGTTCAAGAGTGACTTCGTAACCTAGGTGATTCCTGTTTCTCTTGCATGCAAACTCGTTCCCACATAAAAGACGTTGCTAGCCTGTCTCTGCTCAATGGCAAGTGCTCGCGTAGGCTCCAATCTATGGACTCCCCACTTGCCAAACTTGTTTAGCTAAAACCACTCTCAATAATTCCCACTACTCTCTATCTGTGTCTAAACTTAAAACGTATTAAAATGTATTCCACGAACAAAGCTTCTTTCCTAGAACTGCCTGCCTGCGGAACTCTGTTCAGTTTTCAAGCTGACAACAAGTCCCATGTTAACTTCTTGTTTAATCGTTTCCTTAACTAATCAAATTATACAAAACTCTCACTATTCCATATCTAGATATAACATATAACGATTCAACAGGTCACGGGTACTCTAGCATCTCATTAAAAGCTTTGAGATGTCCCAAATGAGCCATCAAACATATTATTATTATATAGAGTGATGCAATAATTAATAAACACTGGAAGAGCAATTTTCACTTTGATATGTTCGCAGAATCTTTTCATTTCTATGATGAAAACGAATCGATTTTTCGTTCCAACTAAACATATGCTTTTATTTAAATAACAAAACGGTATTTTATTCCTGTCGTAGTCATATGCCTGTGTAACAGTGCCGCTGACGTTTGGTTAGTGGCACCAGTAACAACAGCCGTATAATATATATGCAAATGACCAAGCCGGCTGCGCAATGTGACGTCACCACAAATGACACACGTTCAGAGTAGCAGGTATTGGGGGGTGTTCGAGATGTAGAGGATTCGAGGCATGTTATAGACACGAGAGCGCGGAAAAGGGCGCAGGAAACGATAACATTTCTTTACCACAAATATAATGCTTAGCGCCTCTTTTTCAATTTGTGAGTATTTCTTTTCGGCTGGCTAATGTGATCGGGATGAATGTGCTATGGGTTTCACTTTTCCGTCATCCATTTTTTGTAAAATGAATGCTCCTATGCCATAGGAGCTGGCATGGCTTGCAACTATAATTTCACGCTTGGGATTATAATGTGCCAGAAACAAGTCAGACGTTAAAGTCTCTTTAATTGTCCGAAATGCTTCTTCGCATTCTTGCGTCCAGACCAATTTTTGATCTTTCCTTAGCAGTTCATTTAAAGGCGACCTTAGTTTATGCATATTTGGCACAAGTACATTGTAGTAATTTGCCAAGCTTAATAAACTTTGTAAAGACGCAATATTTTTTGGAACAGGCATATTCTTTATTGCACTCGATCTATCTGGATCCGGCCTTGTTCCATGTTTATCGATGATTTGCCCCAAGTATTTTATTTTCTCCATGAAAAATTTAAATTATTCCTGTTTTACTTTAAATCCATAAACCTGGATCCTTTTGAATACTTGGTTTACACGAGCTTTGTGTTGTTCTTTTCTAGCGCTTTTCATTAACACATCTTTCAGGTACCCTAGTGTGAAATCAAACCCATTTAACATAATGTCCATAATTTGCTGAAAAATCGCAGGGGCGATTTTGACCCCAAAATGAAGTCTGTTAAACTTGTGCAGTCCCTTATGAGTATTAATACATAGCAGCTTTTAACACTCCTCATACACTGGAACTTGTAAGTACGCGTCACTGAGGTCGATTTTAGAAAAATATTTCGCTCCACTCAGTTTCGCAAATTTCTCTTCAGAGCTCAAAAGAGAATAACAGTGATCTTATAATGCCCTGTTTAAGCCTGTCGCGAAGTCCGCGCAAACCTGAATCTCCTTACTCTTCTTTTTGATGTAAACCGTTGGTGCAGCCCACTCACTGTGATCAATTTTTTCAATGACACCCATGTTTTCGAGTCTTTCTAATTCACCGTCTATCTGTTCTATAATGACGTATGGAACATTTTGTTCTTTCTGAACAATAGCTGGTCATTTACTTTTACGTCAAATTTTGCTATCGCCTTTGTACATCTTCCCAAACCGCCTGAAAATACGTCTGGGAAATTCACTTTAAACCCCTTCTTAAGTTTTCCTACCTCCACATTCGAATCCTCAACATTTTGGCAAAATTAGCTTAAAGGCAGATCCCATAGTCTAACCTTTTGAAACATATCAGTTCTAAAGCAGTTATTTGATTTTCGCATGACAAAAATTCTTGCTTTTTCGGCCCTGTTCTGGAAAAAATATTCAATAATTCTCCTTTGAAGGTAATTTTTTCACCACTGACGCTTCTCGCTGTTTTATGTGATTTAATCATAGTGGGTCTCCCAAGCCTCTTCCATGTCTGTACATTAATAATGGAAATGTCAGACACGCTCTCAAGCTGTAGCCTTACTTTCTTTTTAAACATTTTGACCTGTACATATTTCCAGATATTTTGTTCCTCAGGTTCAATTTTCCTAAGTTTAATGGATGTCCTTCTACTAGATTTTTTCTACAATGCGATGCTTTATGCCCTTTCTAGTGGCAGTTGTCACATTGGTTGAATTTGTAGGGACACGCTTCCCTGTTTCTTTCTCTGGTTATTTTTTGAAATCGAATTTTTCTTTGGATGGATCTTTTTAATATGCGACACTTCGCTTTCCTCTATGTCACGACTGTCTTGTTTCAACGAAATAACCCGTTCACAGTCTTCCGCTAAGTTTTGTAGTTTTAAATTCGGTTCGTTTTCGAGTTTATTTAAAACACGACGCCTGATTTTAGCGTCTTTATTTAAGACCAGCCCTTGCACAAATATTAAACATTTAAAATTATCTGATGATAATTCTTCCAGTTTAAAATCGTCTCAATGCTTGTTAACTATACTTGCATAAGTAATGTAGTCGTTTTCCTCTCTTCTAGTAACATTCATACATTTATATCGCCTATGGAAAAGATACATTTTTGCAGAAAACAGTTCTGTAAGTAGCGTAACTGTTTTTGGAAGCTCAACTCACTGGTCTTATTGGGAAGAATAAAATTCACGAACTTTGTATGCTCAGCTGTTCCCAATTTCCTTAGCAAAAGCCAAACTTTTTTTCGCATCTGACCAGGTACCACAATCCGATATAAAAATATCCTCATATCGTCTATAGTACTGGACGAAAGTGACATTGTCTTCTGTATTATAACTGAAATTTTCAATAGCGGCCCACACAGCTGTTTGAGAAAATGCGTTATGATTATCGTCCGCTTTAGTTAACTGTGTCGCCTCCATAATTTTTCTTTGTTTCTCCTGTGTTTTCATCAATATTTCCTCGAAGCGTTTCTGTTGTTGAAGCATTTTTTGTTCAAATGCTTGTTTAAATCTCTCTTCTCTTTCTACTTCTTGTTGAATATGCTGCTTTTGCAACGCGAGATTTTGCTCTGCCTGGAATTGGAACAATTCCAACAGTGAATCTTTGAATTTTGCATCCATCATACGAATTCAATTTACAATTTACGCTTGTATTAAAGAAATATTCCTTGGTAAAAAAAAATCAACCAAGTTTTCTTTCCCAATTCTTTTGTTTGAAGAACAACAGTTTAGCAGTCCTTTTGTAACTTAATTTGTTCAACGCTATATTTCTAGTAAGACTAGAAATAATCCAGCGAAATAACATTTGTTTAACATTTTTTTATTTGCACGCGTATTTACGTAGCAAAAATAAAATCCGTCGCTTTAAATATCCGACGAATTCGTATGGGAAACTTTTAGGTTTTTTTTTTATTATTTTTTTTTTACCCTCTTTGCCTTTTGCAAAAAAATGACTTGATTGTTTACGTGTTTGCTAAGCACAAATGACGTACGCGAATAATTATTTTTTTACTGTCTGTCTCGTGTTTTCTTTTTAAAATCCTGGATGTTATCGACACAACTATAAGCTTACACGGTATTTTCTAGTTGGTTTTGGACATTTAACTTTGCAGAAGAAAATTCTTACCGTAGGAAACATGGCTTCTGGTGAGGAAAAAATTAAGCCTTTTTCCGTTTCTAAAACACATAGTAAGTGTGTTCAATTATTAAATAATTGACAACATTGGCGTTTTTCGCTGTAGATTTTCGTAGCAAGTTTTCCCCCGTCGCCAAATTACTATTGTAGTAACTAATTCGCTGTTAATCCTTGCGTATCTAAATATCTGTCGAAATGACGAAGGTGTTCTGCCGTAAAGATTTTACGAACCTTTATTTCAATCACTTTTGGGGATTCTCTGCAGTGATGGTCGTTTCAATTCCTTGTCGCCAAGCTGTTGTGTCGTGGAACAACAGTGAAAATAAGAACAATCAAGTCGAGGTTCGGTTAAGGAACAGGTGTATTAACAATAATGTAGAAAGATAGGAAAGCGTGTATATATATCTGCTGAGCATTCGGCTAGCAGTCGAAGTGCAGTCGCATCTCTCTCACCGGTGTTGGAATTACTAGCGCTATTTATAGTGCTAAGCGGTGTAAATTCCTCTGTTCAAGGAAAGCCGGTATAACAATATATATATATATATATATATATATATATATATATATATATATATATATATGAGGGAATTAGACTAAAGAGCAGAGTTTATTTAAATGTATTAATACTTTTAAAAGAAAGCAGTGCCCATTGTACTGTAGATATATAATAAGCTCAATAGGTATTGATATACTAGAGCTATTTTAATAGTGAGTAAAACGATTCATAATTTTGAAACTGATTTTAATTCAAAATTATGAATCGTTTTACTCAATATATATATATATATATATATATATATATATATATATATATAGAGAGAGAGAGAGAGAGAGAGAGAGAGACCTATAAGGTTCAGTTTTTTTCTCGCTCTGACATTGATACTAAAAGCTTATTTTTTTCCTATTTACAAATTATTAAAACGAACTTTTAATATAATCAGTCATGGATATGCGAGCGACTACGTGCAGGTTAGTTTGTATATTCCTTAGTAAAACGAGTAACCTTGTCAGTTTTTACTGTAAGTATCTACCAACTTGTCCTTTAAATATTTGTTCTATAGAATTGAAATTCTGTATATAGTGTATTTGAACATGAGATGAATAGCGACTAATATTAGAGAGCTAAGCATTTTGGTTTCGATTCTGGCTGATGGTACCCAAGTCATACTTTTTATACCGTTTGAAATCATTACCATATATTGATAATTAGCAGTCCAGCCTGGCTTTGCTCGGGCCCTATGCACTGTTCATAATTTGCCCTATGTATGAATACCTTTTAAGCAAAATTTAAAATGTTTACAACAAAAATTGTTTGAGAAATTTGATAGATACCGCAAAGGTCAATTTTTTTTAACTTTGACCCCAATTTTGACCCCTTAGCATTTATTGAATCAAATCAAAATGCAAAATTTTCCCCATGTCCAAGTTACCTACATCTAAAATTTAAAGCGTTTAGAGCAAAACTTGGCGGAGAAGTTTGCTAGAATCTTCAAAGGTTAACTTTTTAAACTTTGACCTTTTGACAGCGAAATGTTCGCCTCCAAACTGATAAAAATGCTTGCCGCATGTCTGAATACCCGTTATGTGAAATTTCAAACGTTTAGACGCAAAATTGGCTGAGTAGTTTGCTAGAGACCGCACAGATAAAATGTTTTGAACTTTGACACCTTGACAGCTCAAACTGATTAAAAAGCTTGCCTTATCTCTAAGTACCCTTTATGGAAAAGTCCTAATGCTTAGACCGGAAATTGAGTAGTGACCGCAGAAGTCAAATTCTTTTTAACTTTGACCCCAATTTTGACCCCATAACATTCATAGCTGTGGGCTCAAATCAAACTCAAATGTTTTATACTTGTCCAAGTAACTTACATTTAAAATTTCAAGTGTTTAGACGCAAAATTGGCAGAGGAGTTTGGTAGAGTTTAACAACAGCACATCGTTGAATTTTGGCCCCTTGCCAGCCAAATTTCTGGCCAAACCCCGATTAAAAAGATTTTCCCAAATCTCAATACCTCTTATCTGAAGTCTCGAGTCTGTAGACCGAAAATTAACAGAGTAGTTTGGTAGGGAAATGTACACACACAGACAATTTACGTTTTATAGATATATAGATAATCAATAGAGAATTGGCTCTATAATAATCAATACAAAATCTGCATGAATTAAAATATAATATTTATACGTATTTTACGATTGGGCAAATTCATGCGATATGGGAGTAAATGTTTGGAGGTACAAAACTTTTATATACATTTAAATAAAATATGCGGAAATCTCTTGAGAGCCCTTTCGGCTATCATCTCTTCGGGAGAAAATCGATAGCAATGGAAAACTATGCTATTGACGAAATTAAAGAACACTAAGGGGGCTTCGGATGTGCCAAGATATTAATAAAAAAACGATGTAAATAGAAAATTTTAATCTGTGTATAAGACGTTTCGGCCAACTATTCTCTGTATAAGACGTTTTGGCCAAGTAAACCTCTGGCACGCTTTGGGTAGGATTGAAACCGCTAACGTGGTGAGACGACAACAACTACGGATAGCAGTGATTGCTGAGAATGTAGTTAGGAGATTCGAAGTTCCTATCCGTCGCGGTTACCACCTGACGAAGGCCATAGGAATAGTTGGCCGAAACGTCGTGAAAAAATAACAGCCAATAAAGATGAAAACAACAACTAATAAAGATAAGAATAATAGTCCGAAATAAAAATGAATTAATATGTATAATGCTCATCTCAAAAATGAATTCCAATTAAGGAATAATATATATGTGTATAAGACGTTTAAAAAACAACTAAAATTGTCACAACGAGGGGAAAAACCAGTGGATGAGGAATCCAAATTCCCCAAAGAGGAATAACGTTTTGTCGTTTCCTTTTGCCGGCATAAAGAAAGTTTTTAAACGTCTCATACACCAATTAAAATTTTCTATTTTAATCGTTATTTTTTTTATTTCTTGGCACTTCTTAATTTCCTTTAGTGCGCTTTAATTTCGTCAATAATATTGTTTTCCTTTGCTATCGATTTTCTACTGAAGAAATGATAGCTGAAAGAGTTCTCGGGAAATCTTCGTATATTTTATTTAAGTCAATCTCTCTCTTTCTTTCTTTCTTTCTTTCTCTCTCTCTCTCTCTCTCTCACACACACACACACACACACACACATATATATATATATATATATATATATATATATATATATATCTGTGTGTGTGGGGGTGCACTTTGGCTGTCACCGCTTATCAAGACCCGAGGACCACTCTAGGATAACGGTTGAAGAGTGTAGTAGCAAGATATTGATGCAGAACCATGATGATGAGTAAAAGTGAAACTTGGTTAGGGTCAGGGTAAGGGTATAATTATATAAGATAGCGGTTCTACAGGAACTTACAATAGACTTGAAAACGATCATGCTATAATCAGCTGGGAAGCAGCCTGGCGATATTGTGTTCCACAAACGAACAAATCTAGGAAAGAATCTCTGCTCATGGAATTTTCGTTTAATTTCAGGCACAGATTTAGAGTGAAAGAAATTATTCACGACTGTGGTAGCAAAACGAGTGTTTGTAGCGAAAGTTTCAAACATGTGAAGACCATAGATTGAAGCTCAGTCGAGCACCGAAGATGAAAAGAACGGCAGAACAGAGATAGATTCGCAAGGTTTCCTCTGTGAGACGGAGAGAGTAGGGAGGGGAAAAGGTATGCTAGATTTCGAAGACGATTTTAGTACCGTGTCAAGGCAGGAAAAATTAGTCTAAGGAGCTCCTCCTCAGATATGGTACGGCTCTTAATTCTTATCGGTTTTCACTACTAGACAAAATTGCACTGAATTTAGCATAAAACTTTCTTGAGGTACTTAATGAATTTTTCTCTCACTCTCTCTCTCTCTCTCTCTCTGAGTCTCTCTCTGAGTCTCTCTACCATTCTATCTATCTATCTATCTATCTATCTCTCTTCTCCCTCTTATTCTTTCTATCCGTTGTAACTGACTTGCTCAAAACTATAAACATCGACTCATGGGGAAGGGGAGATACTAGCGAGAATCAAGACAGAATGCAACGGCAAACTACCGTCTTTACCTGTCTTCCTGAGATTACCGTTGCTCTACAATTTGGAAAACCGTAATCGCCGACGTTGTTAAAATATTAGGACCGCTGCATGCATGCAATTTGTCGGCTTGGAGCATTCGTTTCGGGTAGTATACTCCTCAAGCCGTGCCTCCCGTCTATAAGGGGAGATTAAATATTGCCCTTTTGAGTGGTTTATAGATTGTAATAAATAAGGATTCATTGTCTGAACATAAAATCTGAAATCACATTGAAAATGATATTTCTTGCCTCCAATTATTAGATTCTTATGTATGCATCCTATATCATAAACACTTAACATTCTGCCCTCACAAAGTAACTTCTTCATGTCACAGACACACACACACACACACACACACACACACACACACACACATATATATATATATATATATATATATATATATATATATATATATATATATATAGTAATTTATAAAATATATATGGCGATTAAGCTACACTGAATATTCGGCGTTTCATCCACTCTAGGATTCTTCAGGCTTATCACCGAATTCTGTGGTTGTTTATCGTTTTTATATGGTCCTCTTCTGTTGAGGATTTTAGTTAGCCAATCAGCTTTCTAGTATCCACCGCGACTCTTCCTATCAGCCAATGGGCATGCATTTTATCGAACAAAGGATCTGTTTTAAAACTAGTTTAGTGGTTTAAGGCAGACAATAAAAAAAGAAAATGTCTGCCTTAAGCCACTAAACTAGTTTTAAAGCAAATCCTTTGTTCGATAAAATGCATGCCCATTGGCTGATAGGAAGAGTCGCGGTGGATACTAGAAAGCTGATTGGCTAACTAACCTATAGTGGATGAAACGCCGAATATTCAGTGTAGCTTAATCGCCATATATATTTTATAAATTACTAACCAGCTCTACAAACGTATTGAGCACTTTTGAAGTAAATAAGTAAGTTTACGCATAAATCTATGCTTTCGTATATTAATATTATGTGAGTAAATGAAGGAGTTATATATATATATATATATATATATATATATATATATATATATATATATATATATATATATATATATATGTATATATATATATACACACCAAGCACGTGTCTGAGAGGAGAGTACTGAATAACTTTTCAGTTTTGGGCTAATGATGTCCATGCGGATTTTTTTATTCACCCGCCCTTTATAAATTAAGGGCAGGTGGTTCCCGGGGTAGCCACAGATGCGTGACAAGTACAATGGTGTCATAGCTCCAGCGTTTCAATGTGTGTGTTAGTGGTTAAGGGTGGGGAGGGTTCCTCCGTCGCTTACTCATCTTAATTGTCAAACAAGCGCGAAAGGGCGCGACTCAGCCGCGCATCTGTCGAGTTTTACAGAAGCATAGAAAAAAAAAGGATGTTTAATAAGCAATAGGGGGCCATTCTGGAGAGTGGTCTCTGCTCGCATGTTTTTGGTTTTTTTTTTTTTTTACTGTCTCATATTACAGGTGAACCAATAATTAAATGTTATTATGATAATTTAAAATACATACTTCGCAATTTATTGTTAAAACAATTTATTTATTTTTATAATCAAATCTGTCTAATTTTACATATAAGAACAGCTTCGTAACGTTATTTATTAATTTTTCCGCTACTTTAGCGTCTTTTTTTAAAATAGCTATAAGCTTTTTTCGTTATTTAAATACACACACACACACACACACAAACGTAATATTATTTAATAAAGATAAATAAATAAAAATACGTCCCATGAATATGAAGCTACACATTTATATATATAAATGTGTAGCTTCATATTCATGGGACGTATTTTTATTTATTTTTTATTAAATAATATTACGTTTTTAACAGGTGTACATATGTATATATATATACATATATATACATATATATATATATATAATAAAAGATGCATTAGATGCGCTCAAAAGCCTAATCACAAGGCAATATGACGAAAATAAATATATATTTTACTTGTTTGAAGTTTTGAGTTTCTCCCTATTAAAAAGACGACATTGTGTCTAACCTTGTCCTCATGGTGATACAAATATATAGGAAGAATAATATTATAAGCAACATTATTATTATTATTATTATTATTATTATTATTATTATTATTATTATTATTATTATTATTATTATTATAACTATCAACATTGTTATTATTACTTTACTATATTTATTTAAAATTATTTTTTTTCATCTATTACTATTATTATTATGAGAACTATCAATATTTTTACCGTTCAACACATTAGTTTCAGTTTCTTATGATTTATTATACATATTGAAATCAATTACATTTCTTTTTTTTTTGCCGGTTTAAATGAACGCTAATGCGTTGCAAAAATGTTTTAATAAAAAATACATTCTTCTTCAACACACGGTAAAAATAATTCACGTGAGCTCTTTCAAACATTGTTGTAGAAATGAACGCTGTCCAAAATACAAATTTCCAGTTTTTTTCTTTCAACGCCTTTCATTTCTAGACATCTTTGCGGTAAAGAGCCCGATGAAGAGAAGATGTTCGATAATTTATTATTCATGATTAAAATTATGAATTAAAGATCGGTTTCATAAGGAAGAACAAACAAAATCAATAAATGGTGACTTTAGAAAAAAAACACCACCCAATATTTTTGCTGATGAGGAGACTTTGTTTCAAAAATCTATATGATAAAATTATTGTCCAAGATTCATTGTCTATCACAATAAAAATATCGTTTCCGAAACATCGTACAATTTATTGATTTTGTTTGTTCCTTATGAAGCTGATTTTTAATTTTAATTATAAATTATCAATCATCTTACTTAATATACATAAACATATATATATATATATATATATATATATATATATATATATATATATATATATTACATTTTAACCCCAAACAAGGCACATTGTCACTTTGGTGTAGGGGCTTACTATCAGGGGCAACAACTACTGTGGTACTATGTTGGGATTTGGGCAGCAAGATGTCGGGTCACGTTATATTGAACTTTTGCATGTCAGTACAGTTGGGGAAGCAGTGACCTGGAATGGAATTCCAGAGTTTAGCGGTTCTTGGGAAGAAACTACTGGAGTAGAAAGATCTTTTACATCTAGGGATCTCTACTGTGTGGTGGTGGGATTTAGCTGCCTGTCGGGTTTGTCGAGGCTGTCTACGTCGTGGGGGCACAATATTCATCCGCAAACAGTACTGTTTCGCTTTTTCACAGCTCATCAGTGCGGCTATATATATATATATATATATATATATATATATATATATATATATATATATATATATATGTTGTGTGTGTGTGTGTATGTGTGTGTATATATATATTATGTGTATGTATTTAAGTAACATTTTTAGTTAAAAATAACAGAGAGCTCATGTATAATTGGACTTCTTTTATTTTCTCGTTTTGTGTGAAAATCCAGATGCAAAATAATATGTGTCGAACGTTTTCGATCCTTCGTCAGATCATCACGTAAGAAAAACGAATATATATATATATATACGCACTCATTTCATTTTGTCTATTCAATTACTTTGTTATTACAATATATATTCATTCACCTTAGCACGCAATCAAAACGCTCCCATTCCCCGATCATATATGATCGTCTTTTTCCATCGGCATGTAATTACCACACATCCCTATGTCTCCAACATTTCCCATCCTAAGGCCGGACAAACCCATTAAATAATCAATTAACAAATCAAACCAACTTTGATGAGAATATATTCATAATCAATATCCTTTTTCTCCAGGGACAAAGGGGAAGAAAGCTATGGCAATTCTACACAAATACCGTTAGTTCAGACAATTGCTTTCTGTCCCATGCCGCACTAGTAATGAATAAATATCCATAAGCAATTAACGTAATGAATTTATTGATTTTTATCAAGCATATAATCCCGAAAAACATAACATTCTATATATTTTCTTTTTTTTTCTATGACAAAATATGGCGGTTTTAATTGGATAAACACCGATTTGGATCCTAACGAACGGGACAAAAGTTGACTCGTAATTATTATTATTATTATTATCATTATTATTATTATTATTATTATTATTATTATTATTATTATTATTATTTTATTATTATTAGGTTTATTGTTATTATTATTATTATTATTATTATTATTATTATTATTATTATTTCTATAGAAATTGAAGCGGAATATATACATAGACACACACATCCACGTTGAGCTGAGCCTATTTTTGAAAATTTTACAAAAGCTAATTTATATGTCTGGTAGTGTTCTTAGATATGTTTTATACAGAAATTCCTCTCATATGTATCGAAAATCGAAAAAAATCCGATCTTAAAAATAGCTTTTCTCTCTTGTGGATTAAAAAGAATTTTACAGGGTACTATTTAAGTTACACCGGCAAAAGTAGAAATTAAAATTTGAGCAAATCATTTCTTCTTAAAAAAAGAATAGCGATTCATTAAAATCTGGAGATAAAACTTAGTGGTAGAACATTCGATTATAGACCGAATGATCCCCCACTTCTCTAACCTTTCCCTTAAGCTACCATTTCAACTCTTCCTCCTTCTTTTAATCCTTCCCCCTTCTTTAAACAGAAACTTAAGCTTTGGAATTAACTTAAATCCATAAGAACCTTAATTTTCCCCCTAATGCCAGTCATGGCAGTTTCACCCTCCTCAAAATTTGAAACGGTCTGGAACCTTTTTAATATTTGCACTTTAATTTTTCTTGCCTGATGATATCTAATATAATCGAAACGGTCTCCACATCGTAGCAAGATATGACTGTATTTACATAAAGAATAAATATATGGGTATATATATTAGAAGATAAACAGTTACATTTGGTCGCTACAAACAGCCATCGGTTTCAGTCAATTAGACTTCATCAGGCGACCCTGAAACATCTGACGCTAAAATAAAGAAGCTTCACGCTGGGGGTCGTCTGCTGAAGTCCCATTGACAAAATCAGATGGCTGTTTGTAGCGACCAAATGTAACTGTTTACCTTCTAATAAATACAAAAATATTTTGCTCTTGGTATCGAGCACTATCTAACAACCTCGTTGAGTTCATTAGTCCCTACTCTTGAATATCTCAAACCTACATATATATATATATATATATATATATATATATATATATATATATATATATATATATATACTAGCAAGGCTACGTGGATTTGCCAGGGGCTATAAAAAAGAGGTTAAAAAAATGTTACATTTAACTCACAGACATTTTTTTATTTCTTATTCTAGATATTATTCATCCAGGACATAAATATAAATAGATATAAATATAATGAATAAATAAATGATAAAGAACACATATCAAGTAAAATTTGAACCCATGATCGCAGAAATGTTTTGGAACTGAACACAAATATGACCTAATAAAAAATATTTTACTTTTTAACCTACTAGGAGGGAGTGTGTATTATACAGGTCCACCCTAGTTTTCCGTATGGGTTAACAGTCTTAAAATATCACGAAATAGTAATTAATTGATTAAATTAATGAATTACCTCCAGACTATAGTGGAATCGGGATGCCAATGGATGGTAACATTTAATGCTAGTAAAACTAAGCTGCTCTCCTTTAACAATTACAAGATGCCTCTCCAACCATCTATATCCATGACAAATTCTACCTTCAAACTCCTCAGCCTAGCATTTGCGGGCAATATGAACTGGAACAAATACATAGAGGACATTGCAAAGGTTGCTTCAAATAGGGTGGGTTCCCTCTATCGAGCTAGAAGACTACTCACGCCTGAGAGTATCCTGTACCTTTACAAGGCCACCATTCGCCCATGCATGGAGCATTGTTGCCATATCTGGGCTGGTGCATCTACCACTAGTTACTCCCTCTTAGATAAGGTCCAAAAACGAGTTGTCAATCTAATCGGTCCCACTTTATCAACTAAGCTCCAGCCCCTGTCTCATCGCCGCAATGTTGCATCACTGTGCCTTTTTTTTTACATATATTTTAATGGAATGTGTTCTGATGAACTCGTTTCACTTGTACTCCCTCGACGTACATATCCCCGACAAACCCGTTTAGCAATAAGATTTCACCCTTTCAATGTTGTTGTCCCTAAATGCCAGAAAGTTTTCTATTCTAATAGTTTCTTCCCTTGAACAGCTAGACTTTGGAATTCCCTTCCTGCTGCCTGCTTCCCTGACTGTACTAATATGCAGAAGTTTAAATGTAACATAAACAAATATCTTCTTATACATTCCTAGACATGGCCCCATATAGTAGCCCCTTACGTCCAAGTGGCGATATGTTTTGTAAGGGGTGAACATGAGTAAAAAAAATGCACCCTCGCCACACGTTTTGATGTGTTTCTACGTATTTTGAAAAGGTTTGGAACTTATAAGCTCCCCCCTCTCAACCCCGTTCCTCCATTCGGCTTTCTCTCCTCCACTTAACTTGAAAAAATGCTAACGATAACATGTTTCGTTTATCGCTAAATGGCCAAGAAGTGGGTGCTCATTTTACGTTAAATTCATATAGGACAGTGATCCTATTCTAAAATGTTATATTTTTATTATTTTAAAAAAATGCCTTCTTATAAATTACTTTTTAAGGCCCTTGAAACGTATTAGGCGAAAAAAGTAGATTTTGATTTTTCGTTGGGAGGTAAACTCCATTGGGTTAGGTCGTAAAAAATATCAAGTATTTTTTTTATATGTAAATTGATCAAATAGTCATTTTTTTTACATGAGAAAAATGTGCTTTGTTTTCTTTGTTTGCAAACGATATCCTTACATAATTTGTAGACATCTATGCTGACGACACTACCATTCATTGTAGCACATCTAAGACAGTAAACGACCAAGTTCTCTCCAGTTCTCTCTCCTCTGATCTTGAGCACGTAGTACAATGGGGTAAGGAGTGGCTGGTTACTTTTAATGCATCTAAAACCAAGCTTCTCTCTTTACATCATCAACATTCTGATCCACATCTGGCATCAATTGAAATGAATGGCTCTCGTCTTCAGGAGGCCTCAAGTTTTGACAAGCTTCTTGGCTTGACCATTACTCCTGATCTTAAATGGAACACGTACATCAAATCTGTTGCCAAGGCCGCTGGAAAAATGGGGGGATCTTTCTATCGATCCAGTAGATATCTCACTGCTGATGCAATTCTCTATCTATATAAGAGCCAGGTACGTCAAGGATGGAATACTGTTGCCACATCTGGGCAGGAGCTGCTAGAAAGGACTTAGCCTGCTTTGATAGAGTTCAAAATAGACTTCGTAGCCTCGTAGGAGATGTCCTTTTCTCTTCCTTGCAACCTCTATCTCACAGAAGAGATGTTGCGATTTTGTCTCTGATGTATCGTTATTTTCATGGAAAGTGTTCGACTGAGCTTCAATCTATGGTCCCCCCTCGCCAAACTTTCACAAGAAATACTCGTCTACCTGTAAACACTATCAATAATTCCCCCCACTCTTTATCTGTGCCTAAACCTAAACGTAGATTCCATGAACAAAGCTTCTTTCTTAGAACTGCACGCCTGTGGAATTGTCTTCCGTTTTCCTGCTTTCCGGCTGACTACGATATGGTTGTGTTCAAGTCTAACGTAAATAAGTTCTTGATGAGCCGTTCCATATAAGTTATCAAATTTACCAAATTTTCATTACTAATGATTACTATATTGTCCAATTTCTACTGTACACTCTTTAACCTTTATCCTTGAGTGGCCTCTTGGCCTTGATAATGTGGTGATGCCTATGTAAAAAAAAATACAATAAAAATCGTTTAAAAAATTTGGGACGCTAAAAACGTATATGGTTTTTATTATCGGTTTAATATCGTTTAGTTTGTATTCGAATTCTTTAAAAAGTAATGTAAAGAAATGTAGAAAAAATGTAAAAGAAGCATTTGTAAAATGTCAATGTAAAAAAAAATTAAATTAAAAAAAACATGCGCCGCCAAACTATGAAAAAATATACGTGAAAATGACAAAAATAGGTAAAACTTTTAAATGAATATTATAACGAAACTATTTTTTTTTTGCTGGTAGTAAAACAGTATTACATGAAAGTTAGTCATAAATGCAAAAAAAAAAAAAAACTTTTTTTGCAAAGACTTCATAAAATGGTGGAAAAAAAACTGTTTAATAAAAGGATAAATTAAAATCAATGTTTAAAAATCCAGTGGAAAAAATGAGAGTTCAAGTATTATCAAGACAAAGAGTCAATAGGAGACAATGTTCCCATAAAAAGAATCCGAAATTATACAGTGGAAACGCAAACCTTAATTAAAATCCAAAACGTATGTAGTAATCGAAAATGTTTGTTATAAACCATGTATGTGCTTGAAGGAACATCCGTTTGCAAGCAGTCAAGGGATAAAGATTATTTACATCTGTTTTTTTATGACTAGCTTTCATGTAATGCTGTGTCGATTAATGCCAGGAACAGCAAATTCATAGCTTCGATATAATATTCATTCGCTAATATCTTTCCTCTGATGAAAAGATGCATTTGTTTGAAACTCAGCGAATTAAGGAAAGTCTTATATATCTTATTTTAGTATCCTGTCGAACAATACATTCATGTAAAATATATTTTTACAGTCTTGAATTTGTATTCTTATGCACACACACACACATATATATATATATATGTGTGTGTGTGTGTGTGTATATATATATATATATATATATATATATATATATATATATATATATATATATATATATATACAGGGTGACCCCAAAAAACAGAGGACATTCAATTGTTTTTCTGAGCATTTTACAGTTAACGGAGAAAAAAAGGCCAAAGTCCCTAGTGTTTTGATGTGATTTTTTGAATATAATAAACTAGTTATGACCAAAGTTTCATTTCATTCAGACAAAACACTAAGAAACGGGGCCTAATTATAGTTGGGGCTCGTTTATTGGGGAGTCACCTTGTATATTAAAAAGGGAGTCACCACTTTTCAAGGCCCGAAGGCTATTTGCGAATAAGGGTAGATGGTCACTGAGACAATAGCGCAGTGATTGTCAGTGGTGGAAATCAGGTACATTTTGATTATTTAAGGGGAGGGCTCAACTTGTTAAGTTTATATATATGTGTGTGTCTGTCTGTATTTATCGTGTTATTACTTATTGCAAGAGAAACAACAAGAGTGTTCAATTACATATGCAAGAGCATAAATAATTTAATCATCGTTATGAATTATTATGATCATTTTCGATAACCTGATTTTAACGTAAAAACTGCAACCTCAACCCGAATAGTTAAAGCTACCTAATCTGACCGGTTCATTGGCCGATGCACTATCATTGCATCGGCTGATGGACTTGGCACATTTCGTGTCAATAAGCATGATTGTTGAATTTACATGGTTTTACTGAAAACAATGGTACTGATGGCTGATCATAATAATGATTACTTCTTATTCTGTTATTCCTTTTTCTTGTTTTTTTTTTTACTTTTTCTCCTTCTTCTCTTTAGCTACTCATCTCCCCAACCTCCCTTTTTTATTCTTTTATTCGGTAATGCAATTTAAATTTATTCGGTAATGCAATTTAAACTCCGACTTAATTCAATCATTTAATTGGACAGAAACCAAACTGCGCCCGCTTTTGGCACCTCCCTTAAAATTAGCCACCATTTTTTTGCAAAGCTCAAAAGAAGAAAAATAACAGTGCGCATATTCTTTAAATATCTAAAACACGTCCATTCAAACAAAAGCGTGACAGACAAAATAAAATCAAAGTTCAGACTTAACTAAAAGAGCGCGACTAAAGGTTTACTGCAAAATATGTGTGACTAGTAAAAAGACATAAGATGTTATAGTCGGGTCTAAATGTACGGCCATTCTATGTGCGCGTTTATTAGTGGGAAGTTTATTTTAAAATGAAGCAGGATCGCCCGACAACCCATCTCCAGAAAGTCTTACATAGTTGATTCAATACAATGCGTCTAAAATGCACCAGAGCCGCCTCTAGCCGTCTTCGAACTCGTATGTTTCAAGACGGACATCTGGTCAGTCACCAAAATGGTTGCATACAATGATATCGTGCTTTTGACGCTTCTCTACGCCCCAGAAACCTGGACGATATACCGCCGATACCTCAGAGTACTGAAGAATTTTTACAAACACTGACTACCGAGCATTCTGGACATCTCGTGGGATGACTATCCTTCCAACCTCAGCATCTTCTAAAGGCCAACGCCACCAGCATCGAAGCTATCGTCATTAGGAACCAGTTTAAGTAGTCGGGCCACGTCGTCAGGCTGTCGGATTCTTGGCTACTGAAACAACTTTTCTATGAGCAACGAAAAGAAATAAAGCGCAGTCGATAAGTCAAGAAGCTATGCAAGGATATTTTAAAGACAAACTTGAAAAAGCGTGGCGTCAATACGGACACATGGGAGACCCAGGCCAAAGGCAAGCAAACCTGAAGGCAAACCATCGCCAAAGGCACAGCTACCTTCGAGGCCAACCGACGTGAGGACCTCGATGAGAATAGAAAGAGGGGGTAGAGAGAAAAAAACGCTTTAGAGCTAACCTTCCACATGGAAATAGAACCATTTGCCCTCACTGTGAAAGCCAGTTCAAATCCAGGGTCGGTTTTGTCAACCACCTCCACACACTTCGAAACCCAGAAAACGACCACTAATTGCACTGCTGAGGGGTCGCCAGGAGAAGGAGAGACATATAATATAAGATAAATTCATTAGTTTACAGTGCAATCTCTGAGTATGCGTCAGTTTGACACTGAGTAAGCCCCTCTTCATATTTATCTACAATATGACTCTTAAATTTTTAAGAATTTTAAAAATCCTTAAATCTTTCATTGAAATTAGATAGCATCTTTCCTGTGTTTTAGTTTTTTTTTTTTTTTTTTTGTAATTATTTAAAAATTATCTCATATTTGTCGGTCCAACTAATTCTTGTAAACAATTGTAGATAAGTAAATTATTTGGTCCTTATCCAAAACCTGGCGTAAGGCCGTGTTGCCATATTCCGACACTTTACGGTAAGCTGCCTAAAAAGTTATCAGAAAAAGCCTATGCGATTAGCTAATCAACAATCATCTGCTAGTAGGCAGTATTTTCATTAATAGAAAAAATTCATTATTTGATACTATTCTTGAAAATATATTGTTTTCGATCATAGTTGTTCCCATGACAAAAATTGTTTTTGTTGTCACAAACAAAAAAAAATTATTTTATTGAAAAAAAAAACAAAAAAACAATTTATATTTTTAAACATTCGTTGACAAAATGTCAATATACTTTTTATTCGAAAAAAAAAATTCTTTCATATAATTAAACTAACAGTAAAACGTAACTTCTTTTAAAATTTTGTTTTCGGTGTTTTGAATTTATCGTCTAGCAGTATTCTCGATGGCTTTTTCCGGAACTTTTCAACTTGCTTACCGTAAACTGCCGAAAGCCGCCGACGTAATCTCGGATCAGGTTCTTGATCAGTATCGTGAATTCTTATATTGCCATACAACAATACCATACGAAAATAATTAGACACATCTAGCTCGTTTAGCGATGCAAATGCTATGGTTCTTGTGTAGATTAGTGATATTTTAAACCAACGCATTTAAGGAAGAAACATTATTATGTACTTACTTGTCATGTCGAAATTCTAAAAATGATTATTAAAAATAATTCTAGCACATTATCTACTGAATGATTTTCGTTATTTTTTAATATATATTAATTTCGACATCACACGTAAGAACTTAATACTGTTTCCACCTGATATGCGATGTTTAAAATACTACAATCTACACACGCACCAATAGGGCAGGTCGATTTGCAACTTTTTTCAGAAAATGAACATGGCACTGGTGATGATAGTTGGGATTTGATGTGATAAGAACATATACCAAAAATTAAATTCCTATCTTGAACAGAAAATTGAGCATTTAATTTTAAAAATTGTGTAGAAAAATGCTGAAAAATCCTTCATTTTCATAGCATTTTTCACAACACTGATTTTGAAATTTCACTATTTTTATAAAATATTCAATTAAAATTGATATATTTATATGAAATACATCAAAAGAAAAATAAATACATGAATTATAATTTTAACTATGAATCACAACTAGCAAAATATCTCAACTTTTACTGCATTGATTAAACAAAAATTGTAAAAAAAGTTAATTAGCAACTAAGTCTTTTAAATTTCACAATTCAAAACGATATGTGGAG
Source organism: Euprymna scolopes (assembly GCF_053919585.1). Taxonomy (NCBI): domain Eukaryota; kingdom Metazoa; phylum Mollusca; class Cephalopoda; order Sepiida; family Sepiolidae; genus Euprymna; species Euprymna scolopes. Next base: position 148,592,769 of record NC_136487.1, on the reverse strand, counting down.
GTGTATTACACAATATAACAATTTGATACAAGTTACAGAACCATGTATTTTAATTTTTTATTAGAGGCAATAATATAAACTGTTATAATAGAACTAAATTCTTCTGTATAATTTCCTTTCAAGGAAAATGAATGTCTAATTTTCTGGCACGATGACTTTGTAATAATGTGTCTATGTCTTGCTTCCTTCCCATATGCAACTTCTTGAGAAAAATCAATCAAATTTGACCAGTGTGTGGCTGCCAAATTGATAGCAGTACTCTTTTTCATTTTTTTTTTTCTTTTTTTGAGTTGTTCACTATATTTGGAAAAACAACAGAAAAAAACAAAACAATTATTTTCAAACAATTATTTTTGATATTTTTGCGATGTAATATGAACAAAACTAACTATTGTTTGGGTAAATTAAGAAAACTAATAAACTTTAATGGATAAATATTTATTTACCTAATGGACAAAATCGTTTGAATGCCCTCTTCTCTCACATCCAATTCATCTGAGTTTATCATCGATATTATATTTTCCGGAAGTAGTGCAAAAGCACTATATTTTGAACAGTTTAAAACAGTTATTTGGATTTCAGTTAACTGTTTGTTCTTTGAATTATATTAAAATATACTGTTGTTTGTTAAAAAAATATTGTCGGTTTTGATCTCAAACCAACTGCATACATTTGGATAATGAATTTGACCAAAATGTTTAATTTATCATAGTGTTTGAGGATAAAGAACTCTAGTCCATAAACACATTAATCTTGTGGCTTATGTTAGCCATCTTTTTTATTCAAGGGCCCAATTTTCTAAGTTAACTTCTCCACAAGAAATGCCAACAGCATACTCAAAACGTAGCCTCTGGTCTTTACACTTAAATTATTTGTTTCTTCTGCTGTCAGAGAATGATGATCGGGAGGGACACTAATTTTTTAGAATTCTACTTGAGGAAAATCTTGATAATTATTGATACAAAGTTTCCCCAAAGGACTAGTAAATGTTGTTAGGCTTTTTGTTGTTCCATCAATTAATTTAAAAATTGCTGTAAATGGCAGTTCTTCTAGTGGAACTTGAAAATTGGAAAATTTGCATGTTAATAGAGCCAGATTACATAATAAATACCAATATATTATTTTATTTTCCACAAAAAAAGGAACATAATTGCAGGTGAATCTATAGAATTAATTTTACCCTCTTGTTAGAAGGACAAGTGCAAATTATGTGCCTTGTTTAACAATTTTCTGTTTTGCACTTTACTGCAAATTCATCACATCTCAAGACAGAAAGTTTACAGCTACAAGAAGATATATCAGTCTGTCTAGCTGTTCCTTCATTCTTTTCACTAGGATTGCTGCAAGAGATTTCCTGTCAATCTGGTTGACCCTCTGTCCTATATAATGTTACCTTAACAAGGGTATTTGTGGATTAATTGCTTGCCGAATACTAATTATTTCCTTGGAAATTAACTTATCTCACTATTTTTTTAAGTAGGATAACTGTTTTCGAGGAAATAACTAAACTGGATGAGTTGTCGTAAAGTTGGGGTGCTGTTTCATCCAAATGACAAGGTGGACCAGCAAATTTTGTGAACCACGGGTTAAAACTGAACGTCGTGTTTTTACTGACATTCTAATCTGAAAAGTGAAATAAATAAATGGATTATAAATGAAGGAAACTGTATTAGGCTATCTTCTAGTTTCATACGTAAAAAAATAAGTGCTAGTTATAAGAAATAATGAAAACCTTTGTAAAGTTGAATTAGATATATTGAAGAGAGAGAACCAAACCATATCAGAGGTATAGTAGTGTTTAGTTTAGACATTTTTAGCAGATTTTAACCCCGCCTTCGATAACCTGAATTTATACATAAAGAGATGCATTCTTGCTGTAGCTGTGCCATTTTAAACGAGTGTTTAGTGTTTGGAGTTTGAAGAACCAGTGCTTGTGCATCTATGTTACTCTGCTATTTTTAATATTATTTTCAAGTTAAATTTAATTTTTATGAAATTTTTGTTTATTAAATTTTTAGGGGAAAGTACAGAATAGTTACAATACAACCTCCTGTCCATATGAAGTATGGCTTTCTAAATAACAAAGTTATTTTAGCACAATAACATAGATACACAAATAGCGAAAAACCTTTAAAGGAGTTTCCTTATTTACTGGTATTAATCTTTGTGGGTTTTCTTATTTTAAAACTATAATTTTAGAAGAAAAACACTGCTTAAAAGCAATTAATCCCTAAAAATAAAAGAAATTAAAATTTGACACTAAGTTTATACAAAGTATTTTTTATTAAGTAGAAAAACATAAAAATTTACGTGGTAATGAAATTCTATGGACTATTTTTTTTATTTGTTTAATACTAGAGTATTACCATATTTTAATAAAACTTTCAAATAGAATTTGATGTGAAATATTAGGTTGGTGCAAAAATGATGCTTTTGACGTTCGTTTAAATGTAAAAAATGCCATTATTTTTGCACCAACCTAATAGAAAAACAAATTAAAAAAGGTAAAACAAATATGTTTAAATTCACTGCAGACACTTAAAATATAATATATTTTAAGCAAGTCTTTTTCGTTTTTCCTTTCGAAATAATTAAGCCTAAATCGTAACGTTTTCAAATTAAATAATAAACAAACGTTAATTTTCAATATCAACAACGAACATGTTTTGCCACGGTGAAATATAAAATGTACCCACCCAAAAAACGTTCCTGAAATGAAAACGCGAACTGTGGTCGTTATTATTAAAAAAAACAAACATAATTTTGCCTTTACAGTTAATATTTATTTTATTAATGCATTATCCTCACTCATTTTATTTAAAAATGTAGTTTAAAAATTATTCTAAATAATGATTCCATTTTCTTAACAGTACGGATTGTTTTGATGGCGGGACGTTTTTGACAATTCGCCGAAAAACTTTTAATTGCTTCAATTTTTAAACTTTGAAAGTCATTTCCTCAAGCAAAGATAACGATTTTGAGAAAAATATTTCGTGTAGGTCTTTTCTATGTCAAACCCCAACTATCATCACCATTGCCTCCTTGGGGTTCCAAAATCGACCTGCCCTAACGCACCAATACTCTTTCAAACTGACAAGTGATATATCAACCCATCGACAGAAAAACGAACAGAACTTCTGTTATAGCTGCTTGGACGCATTTCAGCTTACAAAAACATGTTAACAACTGACAAGACATTTAAACTAAAAATATATACTTTTAAATGAGTTGTATTTTATACGACTAGTTCGGGCTTGACTTTATGCAAAAACCGACGGTAGAGAGCAAACCACGAGAAAAAAGGTTTTATAAATAATTTCTTTTCGACGTTTATTCAAATTTATTAACGAATGAAGAAATTTATGTGTCAGAAAAGAATAAATTGAATTTACCTACTCTAATCTGTCAGGTATTGGTGTAAATATGAATAAATCACGTTAAAAGCACAGAACTATAATGTTGCAGAGATGATGAAAAGGTCCACTTGCTTGTAAAATCAACATGGTCGTAGTTCTTTTCTTTTTCTTTTATACTCTTTTATCTTCCCAACCAAGGCATGTTGTCACATGGAGATGAGTTGCCACAACTTGATTGATTGGTTGGTTGGTTGGTTGTTTTTGTTTTACGGCATATCAACCTTTTTCACCTATTAATGTCCAATCCAAAGATTTTGTAGAAAATAAAATATATTTGTTCTTTTCGAGTCGGTTTCTATTTAACCTATAGTTGGGACCCTAACAGATACTACCACTCCGGGTCAGAGTGGACCTGGGAGCAATGGCAATCAAAGGGTGGCTCCACACTCCCCAAAGCCCGCAAGCTGTGGCCTCACCACTGGATATAGTTTAAGGTCATATCCAGGACCGTCACTACTTGAGATTATGTATACAGAAAACTATGTGTGAAGTTGGGCATCAATATATTATTCGCGTTTCATTTAAAAATCAGTATGAGAGTAAAGGCAGGTAAGCAGGAAACAAGGAGGGAATTTGAAAGTCTAGTAGTTCGATGGAATCAACTAGAAGGCTTTTAAACATCTATGCCGCAACAATATAGGGTGGCATTCTGCCGCTGCAGATTAGTCAGGGTATGTTTGTTAATGGGGTAAAAGCGCTATTTCATCAAAAAAAAAAAAACATTCCATTATAGTACTTGTATAACAAGCAGAAATATGCAACCTTGCGACAATGAGACATAGGTTGGAGCTTGGCCGATAGTGTGGAACCTATTAAATTTCAGACTATTTTTGGAATCTGTCTTACAGGGAGAGACGAGTGGTAGATGCACCAGCCTAGATGAGGCAACAATACTCCATGCATATGAACATCCTGACTTTGTAGAGATATAGGACACTCTTTGGTGTAAGTGAATTTTTAGAATAGGGGAGGGAGATAACCTTCTTATTTCTTGGAAATATCTCCAATGTGCTTGTTCAAATTCATGGTGCATGTGAATGTCAAGCTGAGGATGTTTTTTTGTAATTGTTAAAGGAAAGAAACAGTAGACTTAAATGGTACCCACCGTTTACATTTCCATTCCACTAAAAACTACAACTGCCTTAGATATGTGTAGGGAGTGTTTTCAATAACTTTCCAGAATTTTCCTGTATGGGCACTTTTATTGATAATACACCCATGAAACTCGTCCCCTTCGAAGTAATCTCCTCCGGCTGCAATGCATTTGTTGTACCGTTCCAACAACTTCTGGAAAGCCCCATGGAAGTTCTTTTTTGTGAGCGTGTCAATGATCCTTGTCACAGCTTATTTCATGTACTTATAACGACAGACTGTAAGGGTTTCTTATGGAATAACCAAAAATCACAGGGAAGAAGGTCTGGTTTATAGGGAGCGTGAGGAACTGTTTTAATGTCCATGATAACGTTTTATTTTTTATTATCTTCTCTTAGCAACCTTGGGACAAACTTCGCACAGATCTTCCGCATCTTCAGTTCTTTGCCAATAATTGTGTGTACAGTTCCCACACTGACATCAAACTGTGAACTTATTGTCTGTATAGACACACAACGGTCTTTCCAAGCTTATAACTACTCGAAAAATGTACTTCAAACCCTAATTTTTTTTTCAATTAAAGGAACAATGACTAAGGTTTCATTAACAAAAAAACAGTGATTTTAAAAAAACGTGATTATAAAAAAAGGTTTTAAACTTCGGACTTTACAGGCAAATTTCTACAAAAAACTTTTAAATTTGAATATATTATTTATTGATATATAAAACTTTTGTGAGTAAATTAATTATTTACTTTTTAATAGACATTTTAAAATGGGGGTGTGAATTAATTCGACCACCTGTCTTTCCAAGCTTATAACTACTCCAAAAATGTAATTCAAACCCTATTTTTTTTTCAATTAAAGGAGCAAGGACCAAAGTTTCATTTAAAACAAAAACAAAAGCAAAATACAACGTTTTTTAAAAAAAGAAAAAAAGGTTTTAAACTTCGGACTCTACAGGTAAATTTCTAAAAATACTTCTTTTTAGTTTTAAATTTGAATATATTATTTATTGATCTTTTATCTTCAATTTGTGATATATAAAACTTTGCTGAGTAAATTAATTATTTACTTTTTAATAGACATTTCAAAATGGGGGGGGGGTGAATTTAAAGAAAACGTTTGTCTAAAATATTATATTCAGTTTATTGGAAAGAGCATGAAATTTTACATTGACCCTGAAAATAGAATAAAAATAGAATCAATAGAAAAATTTTGATAGATTTTTAAAGTTTAAAAATTGAAAAATATTGAACTCGTAAAATTCAATTAATTTCATTAATGTTTTATTTCTATTACTTGTTATACAACTTTAATAGTTTATTTTGGAAGTATAATCCATAAAGAAAATAAACAACCCACTTTTAAAAGAGAAATTACGAGTTTTTTTATATTTTATTCGCAGTTTCGTGTTAGGGGTGTCAAAAATTCCTACATAAATTCTGATACACCTAGAGATGCGTCAATGCGGCTATAGATGGCCAGTTTTGTTCAAATCTCAAATAGCGATAGGAGTCTTCTATCATGTCTGAAAATGACACAATGTTCAATGTCTGAAAGTGACACAATGTTCAACGAGTGGGATCGGAGATGCGCCGCTGTAAACATATGCTCTTTACCGATCTAATGCATGACAACAGAACCATTGCCAGCACCCTCAAAATGAATCGCTTGATTGCCACAAATAACAAGGACGTGCCCAGGCTGATGAAAACAAAGTTTCCGGTCACGGTTATGGTCGCTGATGTCTTTTTAAGTGAGGGCCACATCATGCCACCTTACATCTTCGAAGTCAGCTTGAAAATCAACACCAAAGTGTATCTCGATGTGCTGGAGCGTGCGGTGATCCCTTGGTGCAATCGGTGCCTGCTGTCAAACCCTGGGTGTGGTAGCAGAATGGCGTCGGCCCACAAGTCCATGCTTGACTTAAGGACTGCTGCGACTGTGTACCTTTCTTTTACTGTCCCCTCTTCCTCTGACCTGAATCCGTTGGCCTATTTTGTTTAATCATAAATCGAGAACATCACAAACATGGTCTTCCACAACACCAAAACCAGCCTGATTGCCGCCATCCGCCGAGAATATCGCCGAGCTCCCGCCGGCGTTTGTGGAAAAGGCATGCTTCCAGTTCCGGACCCGTATTTAGGCGGTAATTACGGTTGATAGCGGCTACATTGTATAGATGTCAGCTCTACAACATAATCAAGTCACCATTAATTAATTTTTTCAATAGAAGTTTTAAAATAAAGCTTTAGGGGTGTTTTCCTTACGGCGACACTTTTATTTTTTCACCCTGTATATGTGTATGTATATGAAAATAATAAAATAGGTAATCGTGATAGCAGACTAAAGCAGACATGTAGATAGATAGATAGATAGATAGATAGATAGACATGTAGAAGGATAGATAGATAAATAGATAGATAGACATGGAGATAGATAGATAGATAGATAGATAGATAGATAGACATGTAGAAGGATAGATAGATAGATAGATAGATAGATAGATAGATAGATAGATAGATTGCAGAAGAAAGAACGGAGAAGGGTACACTGTTTTACTGGTACCATGCGAATCCGGATTGAATAATAATTGTGTTCATGATTTGACTTTCATATTCTCATTGGAAAAATGACGTCATTGGAAAACGGCAACATAGCACGTATAATATCAGTGCATTGTCACTAGGGAGTCATTGGCCAATTCTCTCACTCCCGGGGTTTTATTTCTCAAACGTCCATCTCCGACGGTGGGAAATACGTCACGTCCCGGGATAAGTGGGTTTAATTGCGTTAGCAACGAGGAATTTGAACCGCAGATCACACAAGGGTCGTCGAGAAAAGGTCGGGGGATAGAGAAACAAGAAACACAGGTTTGTCGCACCGTTAAAACCGCAACTGTAAAATTGTATAGAGAAATTGATTAGTAAGGAAATAATGGGAAAAGAGATTAAAGAACTTTTTGAATAAATTGACATTATGAAAATGTTAGGCGAATAAGTTGGTGACTTATTATATCATATAAATACAGGGGTGACAATATGAAAATGGCGTTGTTCAAACTAGATTAGGCAAATAAAATATAAAAACGCTTTTTTCTGCGTGTGTGTATACACACACACACACACACACACACACACACATATATATATATATATATACATATATTATATATATGTGTGTGTGTATGTATGTATGTATGTATGTATGTATGTATAAGAACACCCATCCCTGTATGTCAGATCATGTCATATGCTACTGGTACCATGTAACCCAGTACTACCTACGTCATGGTCGGGTCACCGGCGACTAAACTGGTTCCCCCACCAGACTTGTTTGGTGACAAGGCTGACTAGTCTTTCTGAAGAATTAAAAACAAGACATTCCAAAGAGCGAATGAACCCTTTTTCGGGGTCAACGGCCCACTAGCATCATGTGTGTTTGTGTGTATGTATGTGCTTGTTGGGGTGGAGAGGGCTCCTGTAAGCCGTAGTGAAGGCAACCTTTCTAGGAGAAGCAAATCTCTGATTAAAAAAAAAACATAAAGCGGGAAACCAGTACCCGCATTAAGCTAGTTTGCAGTTTAACTTGTTGCTGGATATCTTGCTCTTGCTTGTTGCTGGATCTCAACATTTTGAACCGAGAGAAAGACTGTCGTACAAAGCTAAGATTCTGTAACGTCATCTGTGTATAGATATTCCCTCAGGCATTTGTCTATAAAAATGGTTCTGTGGCGATGGAAGTTATTTTTGGGCTCATGGACTTTAGATGTTTGAGGAAGTAGCATTCGTCTGATAAAACGTTACAATCATCAGAAGAACATTCAATGATGTTGACTTGCTCTTCTTTTTGGTTCAATGTGACAGTTGTTCAGAGAGTGGGACTGTCTCGGTGCAAAGTCTTTTCTCACTATAAAAAGCTTCACGCACAGGCATTACTTGATATGTAATGGAATACACATTTTACCATCAGTGTGTATCTCGATAACAAAAAGGTGTGGACCGGCAGATGTGCAGGACTGTAAAAGATTCATAGAAGTGACCGTTCGGCACGTGCTACTAGTCGCGCTTCTGTCTGTCTCATTTGAGCCAGAGATGTATAAAATAATGGCAATACTCGAGAACGAGTTTGCTGCCATCGTGTATAAGAACAAATAATTAATAAAACATGTTAAAAACACTTTAAGGAAACAAATTAAGTGGATTGTCCTTAATCCGCGGAGTTTCCAAAGAAATACTTTCTTTCTCATCAGAGGATAGGAATAAGCAAAATCCTGAGGCGAGGGAGTTTGTTGAACTGGAATAAAAGAGGAAGAGAAAGGAACCATCAGCGAGTGGGAAGACAGCATGTTGGGAGAACGCGTGTCGAAACGAAACTGTTAAAACTAAATCAGAAAAGACAGAACAACAAATTTGACTCGGTTCAAATGCTGTAAATTTCCAAATGACATTTTAACAAGGGAAGCATTTCAAACGAATATTTTTCGAAATGTCGTTGAAACATTCGCATCACAGAAGAATCTGTCTAATAATAGATGTTTTCGTAAATTCGCATACATATTTGTAAAAACAAATTGGTGCATATATTTGAACATGCTTATAAGTGTATTTTGACCTGGTCTATTTCGTTATACGAAATAGAATTGATGCAATACATTTAGGAAATGTTGTGATGGTAACAGATGAAAATGTAACACTTTGCGATGGAAATTGAGGTGAAGCACATGTAAATTAGTAAGATATTGATCTATCTGCAGATGGCTCTGACCAGTGACCTGAGTACAAAAATATGAGTGAACGAGTTGGACGACATGGTGGATAATTATTCTCTCAAGCAAATGATGACTAAAATACACTAGAGTATATCAAACAATGCTGGTCGAGTCGCACGTATCTGGACATTAATTGAATGCATGAGTTAATGCAAGTTCTTTGGCAACAGGTGTGATTTTAGTGCAAGTAAGCCATAGATCTTACTTGGGAAAAGTTTCTTTTTTTAAAGTGAAGTAGAGGGAACGGGTAAAAACAAAAATGATTTCACGCGAATGGATGGTCGGGTGAAAAGTAGAAAATAAATGATTTCACATGAATGGATGGTCGGGTGAAAAGTAGAATATCCAATAACGGTAAAATCCAAGAACAGTTGGTAAAAATTCGGTATCCAGAAGTAAAAATCCAAAGGAATCGCGTTACTGGAAGATATTTCGATATAATCCAAAAGGCAGAATTCCATGAAATAATTCACAAATGGGTACAAGGAAAAAAAGAGTAATTTTAATATATTATTATCAAAAGAAAAATAAATTGTGCGTAAAATGAAGAAATAGAGAGATTTCAAGACGCTTCCGCCTAGGCCGACGTTTTAAATACGAAAATGTAGTTTCATTAAATACTTTGCAAGCAAAATCCGATTCTGCATTTTGCTAATTCCTACCGTCTGATGAGAAGGAGAGTATTTCTTGCGAAACTCCGTGGATTAATGACAATCCACTTGATTTGAGCTTTCGTTTGGAAAATGAAATATGAGTAAATAATAATAAATATTCTATAAATTGTACTAAAATTACTTTAGTTGATCAATCACTGACGATGAATTCAGAAGTATTGGAAAGTACTCGGATTTCCTAAAAATATGGCGTCTAGCCAAGAAGTGAATACGGCTATTCGGAAGATGGAAAGGATCCAAAGAGAATTAATAGAAACAAACGCATACTTTATTTAATTATATATATATATATATATATATATATATATATATATATATATATATATATATATATATATATATGCTTTGAATCGACCTGTTACACACACCATTTGAAAAGGGAAAATTTTTCCGAAATTAATAATGGAATACGTCGCATGAATACAAGTAAGACATTTTACCATACAACTGATTAAATATATATATAAAAAAAAATAAAAATAATAATAAAATATATATATTTATATATGTACTTATTGATTTGTAAATCGCCACTTGTTCTTGTCTCCTCTTACCAACAGCGACTATAATTCATTCCTCGCATTGTGACAGCCTTCTAAATCTCTTTTACATATATATATATATATATATATATATATATATATATATATATATATATATATATATATATATATATAAACATTAATAAAAATTCAATATGGTGTAATGGAAAAATATAAAGGTATTTGCAGCTTCTCTTCCAATTTTCGGATTTTAATCATGTCAAATCACACTTTATTTCCTTTTGACAGATTTATTGTTGCTATTTCTTCTGATCAGTTAAGGACATAATAGATTCCCTGATTGATATAATAATTAGATGATTGATTTTGCGCTACGAAAGAAATACCATCAAGAATTTCATAAGTCAACTGAATTAAAGGAATAAATTATAAGATGGTCAACATCATGAATTTTGGAATATAACTTTTTGTCATTTGTTTTCTATATTGCTCTGTAACTATATTGAGCTTCTTAAATAAGGATCGATATATATTATAAGAAAATATATTTCTACAGATATATATATATATATATATTGGATTAGGCCCTTGCTAGTAAAGTTAGGGATGGCTTTTGTCGCCGGGTTCGAATCTATCGACTGAAGTTAATCATGAAACTCTACACTGATGATTTCCGAAAGGATTAAACACTAGTGTCTGTAGGGATTTTATAATTATTAGAGAAAATAATTATATATATATTCCCTTATTCTAGAGTGGCCTCCATGATTGATAAGTGGTAGCTCTCCAAGAAAAATTATATATATTTTTTATATATTTTTTTTATTCATGTCGTGTTTGTTGGGAGTAGTCACGCCAATGAAGTACAAGCACTTACAGAGCATTCACCATTAAAGTATTTTTAGAACAGGCAGAGGGATGCGACATTTCGTTGATGGCACAGAGGCTGAAGCCTAGATTACAATTCAAGACCTATCAGGTTGGCGACTCGCTTTTGAACCCTGTCCAGGAGTGAGAGACAAGCAGCAGATGCACCAGCCCAAAGGTGACAACAGTACTCCATACATGGGCGAATGGTGGCCTTATAGAGGTATACAATACTTTAAGGCATTAGTATCTTTCAAGCACGGTAGAGAGAACCTACCTTCTTCGCAGCGGTCCTGGCGATACTCTTAATGTAATTGTTCCAACTCATGTTTCCTGAGAGCGTTAGACAGAGGAGTTTTAAGGATGTACTTTCAGATAAAGAGTCATTGGCCATTGGTATTGGCGGTAGAGAAGGTTTCTTGTAATTATTGAAGGAAACGAGTTTAGTCTTGGCAGCGTTGAATGTGACCATCCATTTATGTCCCCATTCCACTACAGATCAGAGGTCATCTCTAGTGTTTCTGCAATTTCTTTAGATATGTGTTCATTTGCTTTCCTGTCGTGTCTGTTGTAGAGTGTGGTGTCGTAAGCATATATACCCATCTCACAGGCAATTTTGTCAGGGAGGTAATTTATGAATATTAGGAATAACAGAGGTCTTAGGATAGACCCCTTCGGCACTTCCGCATTTATATCATATTGTTTAGATGTACGACCGTCAAGGACAACCTGGATTTTTCTCTTATCTAAGAAGGACTTAATTATGTTAAGAATTCTTTCAGTGATACCATATGATCTGATTTTCCTGAGAAGACCTTCATGCCATTCCCTGTCAAAAGCCTTAGATGTATCTAGAGCTACCGCTCTACACTCCCCCGCTTTGTCCAGTGACTAGTATATACGTTCTGAGATTACAGTTAGGATGTCTGCTGTTGAATGAGCTTGCCTAAATCCATATTGTTGGTCAGTCAGAAGTTTAGCATCTGTAA
>NC_136487.1:148555455-148577955 GCF_053919585.1 Euprymna scolopes | reverse complement strand
GCATTAGCCATCACCAGAATTTAGGTGACAACAAGCCTTTCCATGATACCAGTCCCTTTGCACTTATCCAGTGGCGGTCTGGTTAGTGCTTTCTCTTCTCGTTTTTTTTCTACCCTCCTTGGTCTATACCGACTCCACTTTTTTGAGTGAGGGAACATAGTTAACTTAAAATTTTGCCGTTTTAATTTTCTTAGTTCCATGTGTTAATAATCCTCGACTAGGGATTTTCATCCGTGGTCCCCAAAATCAAAGATTAGAGAAACCTTGCTATAATCTGGTCCCTGATGATTTTGTTGTAATGTTGGTTATGTTCAGTTCTACGAGGTTCACTTCCCAGTCTTTGCCTTCTCTCTTTAAAAAGAGGTTAGTTTAATGCTAATCGCCTGAGGTGCTCTGCCGGAAATTACAACGATGCTGCACCGGTATTTTTTGCAGATTCAGAGGGCTCCTTCTCTTGAGCACTGACTTTTTCGATCCCAGTTTCCGATCCTGGGGTCACAGTTCTTGCAGTGGGAGAGAACTTTATACGCATTTCTTTTTGTTTTACTTTTGTGTTGTTGTTGTTGTTGTTGTTGTTGTTATTATTATTATTATTAGTAGTAGTAGTAGTAGTAGTAGTAGTAGTAGTAATATTAATTTTATTATATAGCAATTGTGGTAGTAATAGAAGTTATAGTCGTCGTAGTAGTATTGCCGTGTGTTTTTCTCATTTTTTTTCCTTTTTTTATTTTACTTTCAGACCTTATGTGTCACGATTGGAGCGTCCACACAAAGGCTTCAAAGCAAAGCGACTTAGACGCACGTGACTCATCTTTAACACGAGCGCTGAACGTATTCTTACCGACACTCCAAAAAATAAATCACTCACAAGAACACAGTATCAAACACCCCACACACACACACACACCCACACTCATGAAAAGGGTGTTACATGTACAACACCACACACACACACACGTGCGCGCGCGAGCGCACATTTGCTTTGATGCCTGTCGAATTGTCAGAAGAATAAACCCACTGTTGCGCGCCTGCGTGGAAGTATGACTAATGATTCTTATAGGCTCGTATAATGACGTTTTCTAAGGAACAAAAGGGAACGCCGGGACGATTACGGTCAACCAACACACAGATTAGTCACGGGCATTTCATAGAAAACACACCAGAAAAAATTACCACAATAAGTGAATAAAAACTAGTAAATAAAAGCCTGTTCGTAAATATTTCCAGTGTACTTAGCCAATATATATCTGTACTGTTCGATTCTTCGGACTACTATTAACTTCCGACCTTACACACACACACATATGTGTGTGTGTGTATGTGTGTGTGTGTATATATATAATATATATATATATATATATATATATATATATATATATATATTAGTAATAGGACGATTCCAAAATTTTTCTCGATTCCGTTCTAAATTTCCGATTCCGATACGATTCCCGATTTTGATACTGATTCTTTGAAGATTTATAAATATTTCATTAGAGATTTATATTCTTTTGTAAATGTTTAAATTATTACATAAACCCCTGGTAATTTTCGTGTATATTTTTTTTATCAAATGTTTTCCTTGTAATTGTTTGAAAATTCTAAAATAACAAAAAAATTCAGTTTGATTTTAAAACAAAACCAAATTGTATCAGTTCGATGCTACTTGAAAGTTTTCATAAACAGTTAAAAATAATCGACGATTGATAGGCAACACGAGAAAACGATGCAGGAACAAAATATTTGACAACGCCCCCTCCCATTGTTACAAACGAATTTCTAAATAAAAACGTTACAATTTAGAAAAAAACATTTTTAACATGGGTAGGGCATGGTCTTTGTAAACTGTCCTGTGCTTACTCTCTATGAATGAAGTTAAGATTTTATTTTAGTTATAAAAAATTAATATATTATTAAATTGATTTGCTTTGCTGTAAAAAAACACAAAAACAAAAACGAGATGCAAATAATAATAATAATAATAATAATAATAATAATAATAATAATAATAAATTTGTAGATTAATACACTCCGCAAAATCCACATTCCAAAATGAAATATTACTATTATAGTTGATTGCGAGTGAAACCCTCAAAAAACTTGACGGAATTTTAGTATTTAGAGTGGAAGACCAGGTTCTAATATAAATTTAACGTAAAATAATCCGTAATATTTTGTCGGACATTATTTTTGTTCCAAAGTAAGACTCGACACTATTCTTTTTTTAACTGAATAAACGCTTTAAAATAAGTTAAATCAGTAGAAACTTACAGAGCTTGGTAGAAAACGAACACTTAGAAAAATCGATTTTATTGTTTTAAAAACAATAGTAAACAAGTAAAAATATCTTTAAACTATTATGGAGGTGCAGTCTCTTTTGAAAACAATATATCCTTCAAGAACGGTTATAAAATGTGTTTTGAATCTGTATTTATTCAATAAGGGACAAGTTTTCCTACCTAGCAAAAATGGACAAATTTTTCATGGGCGAGTTTTCCGTGAACAAGTTTTCTGTGAACAAGTTTTCTGTGGATGAGTTTTTTGTTGTCGAGTTTTCCAGGCACCTTTTAATGTACATATAATTTCTTCTTATAATTTAATAAATTTCTAAACGTCTCATATTTTACTTATTTTAACATATAAATATATCTGCGCATGCGTACAAATGACGCCTGCTAAGTTCCAATTTTTTTCAATGCTAACCATTTGTAGCTTTATTTTAATGGCTAAAACCCAGAAAAGGACAGTTCACAAAAAATGTACAGGTACTTGTTCAGTCTAACCAGACTATTGGGCTATGAGTAAGGGGTTTACTAGTTCTTAAGTTTTGGAAGCGTCAAGGGTTCAGTCGGTATTTGTTCTAGTTTTCGAGATGGTCGGGGATTTTTTTGTTTGTTTTGTTTTTTGGTAGTATTTTTCTCCGGATTCGTAATTCGGCGGGAGACATAGGAAAATGCTCTCGGAATGCTATAAGGAAAATCTTTTATCTTGTAGGGGTCATGTTCTTATGAAAGCGCGTTATAGCTGTGACGAGAGATTATCGTGATCTCTGCATGATCCTAAGATGCGAGATGGGGCCATGATGTCGGTCTACGTTTGTAAAAGCTCATTCTTGGGGATAATGGATGCCTCAACGATATGCATGGATAACCATGATGGCACAGGGCCATTGTGTTTCGAGCACTCAGGTGTGACGATGGTGTAGAATAAATAGAACCGACGTGAGTGACGTTTTGATCAAATAAGTTAAGGTAGAGAAAAAAAGACAAATAAATTAGATGAAGAAATTGAAAGAAAAATTGGGACTCGAATTAATTTAATTTTGTAAAGTATTGTCGGCATATATTAGAATTTTAGAGAGGTGTTAAATTACGTGGGAAGTTATTCATTTCATTACTTCTCGAGGAGTGATTCGAATTTTATTTATTTATTTATTTATTTTTTTGATTTGTGATTTTTGTTGGTTTCGAGTAGAGTAAACATGGAGCAAATTTGAGTACTTCATGTGTGGAAATCCGATGTTTTCCTCTAAGCTATGTGCCTTGAAGACAGTCGCGGTTACCGACCTGGAAAAAAATGTTTTTTTCCAATATAGCAAAACGAAAGATATTTCTGTCCAGCGTAAGGTGATCTAATTAAATGAAATGCCCCACTGACATGACATAAGTGGTAGAGGGGGTGCAATGGCATATGTGGCTATTATATTGCGAATCACTCAAGAGAAGATGAATGAAATATGTATTCCAAGTACTTTGGAAAAACGAGTGCTGACCACCATAAAAAGTAAAAGAGGTGTTTGTGTCCCACAAAATATTAGTAATATAATTGTAGGTTAATGATGAAAAAGAGTGTAAGGCCTGGGATGAGGAAAATTTTTTTTTTTTGTGTGCCACTTTTGGGAAGAAAAGCTGGTCTGTAAAGCTAGGAATTATGATAGTCCGTGTTGAAGAGGCAGATGGACCTCGTTTTGTAGTGTTCGGCTGATTGCCGAGAATTTATCGACCACGCGTAGTGTCGACGGGAGTAAAGAATGCTCCTAGAATTCTGATTCGAATTATTAAGAGGTCATGGGGTCATAGGGAATGTGTTGACCTTCGAGGGTGCAAGGATAAGCGCCACATGGTATTATTTGTGGATGTTATTTTATTTATTATATGAAATTATTTATTGGGTAATGGTATGACAACTTTCTTTACCAGTGGGGTGAGCATATGTATTCCCTTCTTAGTAAATGTGGGTAGTAGAAAATGTATGTCTTCGCCATACATTTTGATAAAAAAGGAGGAAGGAATGTTATGTAATAGGTCGAACACAAGAACGTGTCGATCTATCTATTTAGTTATCTATTGCTGCATCTATTCATCTCATTCTGTCTATCTGTCCAACTGAAGAGATGGATGCAGGTGAATATAAAGAATATTTATAAATTCTGTCAAAATATGGTAAATCATATTGTAGACGTTTACCGGAAGGGCTGGTTGCTAGAGAATGGATAGAGAGAGAGGGGGAGGTGGTAAATTATATTGTAGACGCGCTGACCGGAAGTCAGGATCAGCTGATCGGATTGCATGTGAGTCACGTGATCGGGTTAGTTGAATCGTTGAGATTTGGTTTGGACTTAGAAGGCGACGAAGTTTTGGGTCTAGAGTTTAGGGCGATTTCTACCATTATCACTGCATGGTCAGCGTTCACGAGTGGACTGTTAGCATTTGTTGTACAATCCTCAGGACCTGTAGTCAGAAACAGATCCAGAAGTAATGCTTGTTGTTCTTGCTGGTCAGGGAAACGGGTTGGAAACGTAACCATTTGTGATAGGGAGTGAGATATAGCAAAACTATGTGTTGTGCTGCCCGCTGCATGTGTGTGAGTAGAGAATCCAAGCCAGGTTTTGTGGTGAACATTAAAGTCGCCAAATACATGGACTTGGGCGCTAGTGTCAAGGGAGAGTGCTGTGTCTATACTGTCGGAGACTTTGTATATTATCGTGCAGTCCTGGGTCGAGGGAGAGCGGTAGAGAAAATAAAAGTAGCTAATGTTACGTTGTATGTTTAGTCTAAATCACATAATGGCTTGATCGTCTGTTTCTAGGTTTGTTTCTCTAGTCAGGGGGAGGGTATTACGAATGTAGACTCCAAGTCCGTGCATATGTCTGTCAGAGTCCTTACGTCAGAGTGGGAGATAGCCAGGCATGTTAAAGTAGTTAGAGGGGATGGAGTAGTGTAGGTTAGTCTCGCTTAGTGCTAAGATAGCCGGGGTATTTGTTAGGAGAAATGCTTCAACATCAGCTAAATTAGTTCTAAGCCCACGGATGTTAGTGAATGCAAGCCTCAAGGGAGGAGGCAAGTTGAATTTGTTTGTCCCTAGGCCTGGTTTAAGCTTATTTTTAGATTTTAGTGCCATCATGTTTTTAAAGAGTTTCAGTTAGGTGAGGGGGAGCTGAACAAGAGGTTATGCAGGATATCAGACATGCAACACAAGTAGACCAATTGGCTGACCTTTCTTCAACTAGGACTGTGGCCTCGGGAAAGCCCATCGGGGATGAGTGCAGGGTCCCTTTCCATGCGCGACATGGTACTACAAACAACCCGATATTATACAACTGTTGATGGAGCAGCCGCTCTAAGCGCTACCAAAGAGTTAGGGCTCCTGTACTACCAGTCGGAAACAGCAGCCAGGAACTGTCAATCCGGTACCCTCAGCCCATCAGAAGAAGATCACCCCAATCTAATTGCACAGGCATGCGTGGTACTCAAGCACTCCCAAGTGCCCATTTATGAGGGGTGGGATGTGTCGGGAGTGAGGGAACGGCATTCAATGCCCTAGACAAGAAACACGATCTACCACTACGTGTTTTGTTGATTCACCTGTGATAGTGTCTCTGCACCTGACTAATAGGCAAAGAAGGAGTATGAAAGCCGGCGACAGACAGGGCCTATCTACTCCTTAAGCAATTTAGGTTTGCAGACCGGTAATTTGTTTGAGTCACCAGCTCTAGGAAGGTTGTCGTCCAAGACTGGAGAGGCCTCCCTCCCCTTTGGTTTAGGTTCAGAGTTTTCCTTCTCCTAGACGGTGATCTGGGAAGATCTACTGGGTCCATCAGCCCTTAGAGGGTTTGCTCGGCGCCTGGGTCCTACTCCAGGTATTTTTGCGACCCCGCGTGGTTAGTTGGTGTTACAGGGTTAGCTTGTAAAGGTTATTTATCAATGAATAGTTACACTCCTTAAAGAGATTTAGGGGCATGCAGTGGAAGCGGTTTTGTGGGGAGGCTTGTTTGTTAATGTTACAGGGTTAGTTTGTAGAGGTTATATATCTAATGAATAGTTACACTCTTCAAAGTTATTTATGGGCATGCAGTAGGAGTAGTTTTGAGGGGAGGCTTGTTAGAGAAGCGTTAGTGCGGATTAGGACATTTACCTTAGGTTTTTTGTTTTTATTTTATGACTTTTGTTAGTTTGGGTTCTGGATAACGTAATAGTTTGAGTAGGTATTAGGAATGGAGCTAAGAAATTTTGCCCAGTCACTGTATATTTAGGTTTACGGAGGTTAGGGTGTGGGTGCAGTACACCCAGGGTGTAACTGGAGGTACATTTTAGGTTATGGTGTATTTCGTATGTATAATTAAGTAATATATATTTGGACGAGTTTTCAGTAGATGCAAATAGGAGATGTCAGTGTTTCCACTATTCAGGGGGAGATAGTTTCAGTTTTCATTTAAGAATAATAGCGAGTTTTGCATGGCAGTGAGTATCGGCTTGGTTTAGTGTTGTTTGTTGCAGAGCCGTCTAGGAAGAGGCAATTGCTATGTAATGAAGATCGGTTTGCATCCGAGTGCATACTTGGCTGGTAAGTACCTAATTGGATAGGAGTGACCTCTAATGTATGTCAGGGGTAGAAATGTATAGATGTTTAGTGAAGACCGTTTGGCGGGTAGTTTCTGGAAGTTAGGAACTTGAGGTTAAAGATTCCACTATTACGGCGTATGTAAAATGTAGGGTTTAGTGGCAGCTAGTGGGGGGCAGATTGTTAGCTTTCAAGGGTCAGGGTTGTTTACTTACAGAATACAGTAAAGTTTCATTTGGATTTAGAGTTTACAGTATTGTTTTAGTTTGGGAGAAAATAGAATCTACCTTTCATTTCCCCTATTTTGCATGCAGGTTAGACATAGGCAGACGTCTTGGAGGTAAAGAGAAACAAATTATTTCGACGTGATTCGGAATTCATATTTTTAGGCAGTCATTAAGGTTGGGTTGGGGATAAGACAGCGTATCTATTCAGAAGATAGGTCCTAGAGCCGCAACTAATATAACTGTAGATTTCAGTTACAATTATAGTAACAGTTAAAGGCCATATCCAGTGGTTTGGTAGAGATATCAGCGAGACCTCTTTATTAGTATAAGCTAGCATATTAAGTATATTACTAAATAAAGTTCTTCTCATTTCTAAAGTAAAAATAAATCCACGTTTGTGCTAAATCCGGAACATTTATATGGCCTAATATTATTTGTTCCCTAGCCCTAGTAAAGAGCGTGGAAACTACTTTAGCTGGAAGTGAACATGATTGAGTTTTGCTTGGGGGGGGGTGAATTTAAAAAGCTGACCAGAGTAAAGACAAATGCATATATAAATTAAAATACGCATAGTTACAAAACAAATAAGAAATTTAAAAGAAATATCTTTAGTTAGTGTTTTTTTGTTTTTTGTTTTTTTAGGGCTACCTTAATTTGGAAAAAAAGAGAAAAAAAAACCTTATCTTAAGCGCCGCACCAACTTGCAGTATCCCGGCTGGCCAAATTTGGAGGAGGGGGGAGTGATTTCTTGGAAAGCGGACGGTTTAACAGGTCGCCTTCCTTCACTAGGAGGGGGGAGCTGACGTGTGTGAAAATAGAGACCAATAAGCAAACCACACAAGCAAAGATATTCACTTTCCATTCTTCTGCGATCGACACCTGGAAAGTGAATAAAAAATATAGAAAACCAATCATCGTCTTGGAGTCAATGTGTTTCGTTAAAACAGGTTCCAACCTCCTCTCCAAGAATAAGACGAATTCCAGGTGGGCAAGATCAACGACGCATGAAGTTAAGGTATGTTCAAAATACATGCATCACACACACACACACACACACACACGCATACACACACACCGGCATATGAGTAATTATATATAAAAATAACATAACTAGACTGCAACACAACATAAGCTATGGTTCAAGCAGTGAAGAAGCAACGACAGACATTTAGTGACACGTATACACATGAGGATGAACCTTTCGTCCCAAGTACGCCTATCAACATTTAGACGATTATACAACATACACTGTTTAGGTACCTTTTTGGTACACAATAATATAACAACATTTACAATAATTAAAATATTGAAAAAAACATATATTGTACGTACCTGTTATTGAATAAAGTTTTCATCAAAAAAAAATTTAAGTTAATTTGATCAAGTAGATATTTTTTAAAGAGGAAAATCAAAACGTATCCCGGCCAGGCCTATTTCGCTGACGAGAATGGGGCTCCAAGGGAGATAACTCTATCATCGCTTAAAGTTTGTCAAAATCTGACGAGATTATTTTGGAACATAAGGCAGAAAAAATACTTAAATAAATATTTCAGATTTTTTAAATTTATTTTGCGGAGTTTCTCTGTCCGTTGTTAATACCTTTTTTTCGTTTAAATGCATCCACTCATCGGCCGTGAAACAGGCAAGATGACCGTGAGACGATCGGTCTCATTAAAATTTGATTTTCCTCTGTAAAAAAAAAACTCACTTGATCAAATTAAGTGAAATTTTCTTTATGAAAACTTATTTCCATAACGGGTACAAACAATATAATTTAACAAATTTTTTCAATATTTTTATTTTTGTTAATGTCTTGATTAAACTAAATAAGTACGAATGTAATCACTTGGTGCGCCTCGAGCCGCTCTGCGACTTTGTGTCTCGGGGTAGATGCATTTTGAAGAAGTGGGGACAGACATACAGATATAGTGAGTTTTATAAATTAGATGTGTGTGCGCGAATAACCAGAAGCGAAATCAACCAGTGTCAAGCCGAAGCTGTTCTTTTCGTGTTTGCTTATTTTGGGGTGCCCATTTTTTTTTTTCTTTAAGTGCAGTATTTATCATTTTAAGCTCTTTCAGAAACTTGGAGAAAAAATATAATTAATTATAATAATGCGAGTTCTCTCCCTTGAGAAAGGCTACACTTTGAGGCGCATGATCTTCTTTAAAGACGAATGCTCTTTGGGGTTCTCTCTTTTCGTATGTTTGTTGCGGAGGCCTCAATAATTAAATCATTTTATCTAACCAGTCAAATACTAGCGTTAACAAATGTGAGTAACGTTTTTTTTTAAAAGAAAAATTAAGATTATCATCGACGGTTGACGTCAAAACAGGTCGATTCTGAAACCTTTATTATTTCTGATATCCATAACTGATTACATTGTCTCCGAGATGGGCATATTTGCTGATGACACCATGCCTTATATCAAACTAGAGGGAATAACGAATGCACACATATCTAATGCAATTGCTGAAACATTAGGGGAAGAAATACATTTTGTAATAATTTGGGGACATGAATGGCTGGTTATATATATATATATATATATATATATATATATATATATATATATATATATATATATATATATAGAATGCTGCCAATATTAAGCTACTTTCCTTTAAAACTATTTTAAAAAAATCTTCTGTACCACTGTTGCTATGATTAATAATAAGCTACCTGGCAGCTCTTCGTTCAAACTTTTCGACTTAACACTTACAAACAACATTAATTGGAGCAAATATATTGAGAACATTTTTTTAGGGTTGCTGCGATAAGGCGGGGTCTCTCTATCGTGCTATAAACTCGCTTACACCTGAGAGAAGCCCACATCACAAGAAGGCCACCATTCGCATGGGGTATTGTTACCACGTCTGGGCTGGTGCATCTGTTACTGGTCTCTCGCTCTTAAACAGGGTCCAAAAATAAGTCTCGAAAGGTCCGGTCCTTTCAATCAAACTCTGACCCCTGTTCCATCGCCGAAATATTCCGTCCTTGTACCTTGTTTATAAGTACTTTAATTAAATGTGCTCTGACGAACTCAAATCACTTGTACGCTTTCGTGAAATCACCATTGACTAACTCGACAATCTTCAAAATCTCATCCCATCCACTACAGAGATCCTCAGACGCCGGAAAGTTTTCAATTCTAATAGTTTCTTCCCCCGAACTACTAGACTTTGAAATTTCCTCCCGAATTCCTGCCTCCCTGACTGTACTGACATGCAGATGTTTATTTCTAACTTGCCAACATATTGACATTATTTTAGCGCATACGAAAATTCATTCATAGCTTGAAATGGTTTAATTTTAAATCTTTTTTATCTACCTGCTGATAGCTCAAACGGTAGGGAACGCGACTGAAGCGCTAAATGTTTTAGTTTTGATTCTAGCTGATAGCATCCAAGTCATTTTTTTTTCAAATGTTTTGAAGTCAGTAATAGATATTAGGTACAATATAATACGCAAACATTGCAGAGAACGTGCCCCTATTTATTTGTCTCACCACAAAGCGGAGTTCTGCCTTGATTTGTTTATAATTTTCTGTTCCTCTGCCAGTAAAGTAGAAATCCTTATAGATTCAGGAAATTTTTTGTTCACTTCCAGAGTGTTCTTTTTAAGGGGGAACTACATTAAAAATCGACCTTGTGTTTAACTCCGCCTTTGTAGGAGACACTTATTTAATAGCTGCATTAAAGACAGAAGATTTGAGCATGTGGTACAATGGGAAAAGATGTGGCTTGTTACTTTTAATGCATCAAAACCAAGCTTCTGTCTTTACAACATCAACACACCGATCCCCATCTAGCACCAAGTGAAATGAATGGCTCTCATTTTGGGGATGCTCCATGTTTTGACAAGTTCCTGGACTTGACCATTAATCCTGATCTGAAATGGAACACGTACATCAAATCTGGAGGGATATTTCTATTGATCCAGTAGACATCTCACTGCTAATGCAATTCTCTACCTACATAAGAGCCAGGTACGACCAAGGATGGAGTCCTGTTGCCACATCTAGGCAGGAGATGCTAAACAGATCTTATCCTGCCTTGACAGAGTTCAAAATAGACTTCGTAGCCTCGTAGGAGATGTCCTTTTCTCTTCCCTGCAACCTCTTTCTCATAGAAGACACGTTCGGGCCTGTCTCTGCTTTATCGTTATTTTCATGGCAAGTGCTCGTCTGAGCTCCACTTTATGGTGCCCCCTCGACAAACTTACACAAGAAACACTCGTCTAGCTAAAAACACTATCAATAATTTCACCCACTTTTTATCTGTGCCTAAACCTAAACGTAAATTCCATGAACAAAGCTTCTTCCTTAGAACTGCGCACCTGTGAAACTCTCTTCCATTTGCTTGCCTTTCGGCTGACGTTAATATCGTCGTCTTTCAGTCCAACATAAACAAGTTCTTGATGAACCATTCCCCTTAAATAATCCAATTTACCAAATTTCCACTACTAACAAACACTACGATATTCTCCCATTGACGACTGTACACTTATTAACCCTTAACCTTGAGTGGCTTCTCTCTTGATAAGTGGTAACTCCTTAGTAAATAAAATACCAAATTTTAAAATAGCGCAACTAGTCCTTATTTACTTGTCTCTCAATGAGCACAAAATAAAACATAAGGACGTTTTTTCATGTGGAAGTAACCTAAAAGGACCACTATCGATGGAACAAATAAAAATTGCTACAATAAAGGAGGGTCGTTTATTTTCTGACCAAAAACAAAACATATTCTACACTTTGATCCTTGTCCGAAAGTTACGAAAGTACTAGGTATTTATTCCTCTTTCGCGGTGAGGTGTGGCACAATGGCTGGGAAGTGAGATTGAAGAGCCAATAGCACTCCAATTTACAAAAAGTGCCTTACTATCCCAATCGAGATTCCTCGGTAGGGGCGCCTCAGGCGATTAATAAGATAATCCCCTATTAAAAAGAGAACAAAGCCTAAAAGGCTTGATCAGGAATATACCACAGGCTGGAGAAGGAAGTGCTAATGTTGAAATAAGAAAACTTCAATATCAGTTTTTCTCCATTACTTATGATCGTTTTAAATTTCCTCAAACCATATCACAAGAACAGAAGCAACATCGATTTTTTAACTAATGGGTTTCCACCTATCCACTCCCCGGGAGTAACTCAAAGATAAGAGTTTAAAAGATCGGTTGAACGATGAGCTCAACTTCATGAGGATCGGGAACAACCATGGTATAGCAAACAATCTCAAAAGAAGAACTGATTACCAAAGAGAACGTTTCAGCACATATTTGTTTACATTAAATTTGAGGATGACTATGTTGTAATCATCAGGGAAACAGCTTGTTGCACCTTTGGAACTCTCGAGAATAGAAACTTCTTCATGGAAGTTGCGCTCGGTCATTTGTATGGAAAGGGAGAAAGGAAATTTCTGTGCTTGGTTGTAGGCAAGTTGGTTCTTATGTAACAGAGAGCCTCCACGTGTATGCAAATGCGTCCGAAATAACGTCATCAGTAGGGAAAAAGAAAGACAATAAAATGGATAGTCACGTTAGAAACGTGGATGCCGTTCGAGAGCACGTTCGAGATAACGGTTGAAATCACGTTTTATTCGGGAAAATATCCGGAAATAAATGGCGTTGTTACAAAAAGAAAAGGAATGGAGTTATTACTTGTTCCTTGTGGCGTAAATTTCACACAACGTCTGGGTCCCGTGTGTAAACGTGTGTAATGTCACACTTGCTATGAACGTTTTACAGAGATGAAGAGGAGAGAGTATAGCTCAGTCTAGTACCTACCATGAACGTCTCGATAAAATAGAGAAGTAAAGAAAAAAGAAGTGTATTTGGAGATAATGCAAGGCGTGTTTTAATGTTTCACTATCTCATATTAGGCCAGATTGTGCAATGACATGACCATTCCCTGTATCTTCTTTTTTTGCTCATTGGCTAAATCCAGAAATATTACTCCTTCGAAAGATTACTCCTTCGAAATATTACTCCTTCGAAATATTACTCCTTCGAAAGATTACTCCTTCGAAATATTACTCCTTCGAAATATTACTCCTTTGAAATATTACTCCTTCGAAACATTATTCCTTTGAAATATTACTCTTTGAAAACATTACTCCTTCGAGACATTACTCCTTTGAAATATTACCCCTTCGAAACATTACTTCTTCAAAACATTACTCCTTCGAAACATTATCCTTCGAAATATTACTCCTTCTCTGAACGAGAGAGAACATAACCGATGACGTATTGCCTCAGAAAAGATTACATATTATAGACACAAATGGGTCATAGTTAAGGTTTTATGTCAACTACGTTTCTGTCTTCATTAAATTAGGAAATAAAATTGTCATCATATATTATATCCGGAGAGGTCTTTTTTCAGTAAGTATTACGAATATTTTATTTTAAAAATTAATTTCAATATTTATTTACGACTAGCCTGGGTGCCCGGCGTTTCTTGGGTGTTTGGAGGTGTGTGTTGAGCAAAAAAAAAAGTAGTAGTAGGCAGGCAGGCTCGAACCCAAGAGGCGTACGCGGAAAAGAAAGTGAAAGAAAATCTGACGTCTTACCGCTACTCCATGACGTGATGGGAAGCTCGGAATGTAAAAATTAGGCATAGTCAATCCAACCGATAGAGGACTTGAAAAATGTCTCGCAAATATCGACCCGTTCTGTGTGGAAAACTGCCTAATTGAGTGTGAAGTAGTTAATCTTTTGGGCCAGTTTTTCGATATTTGGCGTCCGAGACGTCGAGCTTCAGAATGATACCAATCTTCTGAAAATCTGTCTCCTCTGTGGAAAGTTTTAGGCATACATACATACATACATACATGATGATAATGCTTGCAACATCTTGTCAGACGAGTGCCACTCCGTCAGACACTTAAAGTCCATGAGCCAAAAAATGACTTTTTTTTTAGTACTACCAGTAAATTCACACGCTCAAGCAAGCATGATATTGAAGACGGCCATTGAGATCAATTATTACATGCTTCCAGCATTTCAAGCGTCCACACGTCACAACTTTTCCATTGCCACAGTACCATTTTTATAGACAAATGCTTGAGGGTGTATCTATACACAGATGATATTACATAGTCTTAGCTTTGTACGACAGTTAAGTCTCTCTCTCGGTTCAAAATGTTGAGATCCAGCAACAAGCAAGAGCAAGATAGCCAGCAACAAGTTAAACTGCAGACCAGCTTAATGCGAGTACTGGTTTCCCGTTTTATGTTTTTTTATCAGAGATTTGCTTCTCCTAGAAAGGTTACCTTCACCACGGCTTACAGGAGCCCTCTCCACCTCGATACACACATACATACACACAAACACATACGGTGCTAGTTGGCCGTTGACCCCGAAAAAGGATTCATTCGTTCTTTGGAAGGTCTTGTTTTTAATCCTTCAGGGTGACTAGCCACCTTCCTCACCAAACAAGTTTGGTGGGGGAACCAGTTTAGTCGCCGGTGACCCGACCATGAGGCAGGTAGTACTGGGTTACATGGTACGAGTAGCATATGACATGACCTGACATACATACATACATACATACATACATTTAAACAGACAGGTGAGATTTATGTTATAGATTTTAGCGGGGAGAGTTTTGCTTGAATTGTTTCGTTATGTCCGGTTAGACCAGATTGCGCACTGCCATTAGCATTCTCATGACAGTTTTCTGAGTCTTACTACTTCTGTACTGGTTCATTACAAATTGGAAGTGGGTGGTTTGTTTGTGACATAATCACTAGAAGGTTGCCGTAAAGGACTGACAAGCCCCTTTATATAGTTTGTTTACTTAACAGAGCCTCACTTTCCTAGATTTCACTGTTGAGGATTTCCCCCTGTATGATAACCCTCCAGAATATCAGAGTGAAACTTGCCCAAAGGTAACCTAGAACTGTGCAAGGGAGGAGCCTTCATCACTAGAGTGTTATAAATACTCGCTTACCTGATACATAGGGCACCTCGTATCCACAAGTGGCTCCCATCTGATAGTAGCCAGGTTCAACATTGCTTAACTTCGGTGATCTAATACACCCCGGTGCGCCAATGTGATTATGACATTCGAAAATACTACTTTATTTTAAAATCCTCATCGCCACAACTCACTTTCAGAGGATATCCATTGTCTCTAAAGATTTACGGATCAGAATATTTGCTAAAGGAACTTTTACATTTCGTGAACCATGTGTGCGTGTGTGTATGTGTGTGTGTGTGTGTGTGTGCGTGTGTGTGTGTGTGTGTGTGTGCCAATCTGCTTATGTATGATGTGTAAGTGTGCGTGTATGTTTGTTTTCTTTCGTGTATGGTGCTATGCCCGAACCAGGAGGAACCAGGGGGTCTGGACGACGTAGAAGGGGAAAAGGTGACGAGTCTACTACCTACGTAAAAGAATCCCCATAAACTCCATTTGAGGCGGCGACTTTCCCTCTCCAGGGAAGAAGGATGAGGGGTATTTTTCAGTCGGACACTGGCAGGTGATTAAACACTGGACGAGGTCGTGTGTAGATGATCCAATGTTTCAGGAGCTGTCACCTCGGGGTGAACGAGGCGACGGGGACAATAGGATGACACTAGGCATTGACACAAATATAACCAAATAACATACATTTCAAACACGCGACACAATAGCCCCTTCCCTCTCCCATAAAAAACAAATACTAAAAACACATTTATATAATGATTTATCTACATCATATCGATAGACAGAATCATATAGAAAGATTTCTTTATTATCTATGTTCTATAAACAAATATTCACTGAGTGAGTTTGTAACACATAAATTCCAAAATTTCCAGATATGACAACGTTATGCACGTACGTGTGCAAACATGGAAGGGGTGACTTTATAATCAAACAAGTTAATCCAAACTGTCCTGAACCCGCATTGCTTGAGTTCAAGAAGGCGTCCACAATGATTGAAAAGAATGTCAGACTGTCTGGATGAGCATATCTATCTATCTATCTATATATATATATATATATATATATATATATATATAGAGAGAGAGAGAGAGAGAGAGAGAGAAAGAAAGAGAGAGAGAAAGAGATTAATAGATTACAATAGAAAAATGCGAGCGTGAAAAGTAATATGGTTAAGCTTAAATATGAAAAACTAGAGGACTAGTTGATAAAACTGGAAAAGAAAAGGACAAGATATTTTAGTAAAAAATATAAATTTATAACTTAAAATATTGCAGCATTAAGAATTGATTATATAATGTTATAAATTGATTTTTTTTTTAATCTCAATACTGCAATATTTTAAGTTATAAATTTATTAATATTTTTTACTAGAATATCTTATCCTTTTCTTTTCTAGTTTTAACAACTAGTCTTTTACTTTTCCATATTTAAGCGTAACCATATTACTTTTCATGCTCGCATTTTTCTATTATAATCCATGATTTTTCCAGGCTTTCAGTAAATTCACTTGTTCTTTGTTTAATTTTAGTCTTATTTTTTTGCACTCATAAAGACATATGTAATAACAATGTACGGCACTCGTCTGCTTTCAATAAAACCCTGACAATAATCTCCCTTTAATGCTTTCATTCTCTTTGTTTCACTTGTGACTTCTCTTTATGCGAAAGCGGTGAATTGGTAACAACAGTAGTCGTTGAAGCGACGTGGTTGCTATTGAAACCAGTCATAAAAAAACGTCGTTTGAAATTTGGTCGAAAAATGAGTGAGCGGTGAAGCTTTAAAGCAGTTCTAAATGATTGAAACTGCCACTTATATTATATATCCAAACACTAGTTTGTTTGAAGTATATATATATATATATATATATATATATATATATATATATATTCTAGCAGAAGTACCCTAACCCTAACCCGACTGAAACTGCCACTTATATTATATATTCAAACTCACTTTCTCTGTGTATATATATATATATATATATATATATATATATATATATATATATATATATATATATATATATATATAGCAGAAGTACCCGTCGTTGCCTGGGTTCAAAAACAGCCTACAGAAAATGGACTGTGATTCATGAAAGTATGATAGGTTATGAAAAGGAGGGGGTTGTAAATAGATGGGTTTTGATACTCAAAAATTTTACCCCAAGCAAAATGTGATGAAAGTAAAGATAATTTTCCCGAAAATATATATTTTTTATATTAACTTTGTTTCAATTCGTAGCCAAGAGTGACCAACAAAATTATGTTTCCTTACTATATATGTTATATATATAATAATATAAATATACAAGAAATAAATGTTACCATAGTCAATAAAAGTTACTTTTATGGTAGAAAAGTTCATTGGTTTGTATTTTTAAGTAGTTTGTAAAAAATATTTTTTTTAATTCACGAACCGGTTTTAAAAAAAAATCAAAATGGCAGCGACTTTGAAATGGAGAGCCCCGTTTAAAATTTGAAGCAGGGGCACCTGAGCATTCTGTGTTAACAATTTAAGAGAGTTCCGTCAACGTAAGGAATATTTATAAACATATTTTAATGTTTTCCGTTATTTTGTGCTTGAAGAATATTCGAATATGGCATGTGTAATTCATATAAAAATTCATTTAAGTAGTTATCGCATCAAATTTCGTTTTAATTTCGGTTCGCTGAAATTATTTCAAATAAAGAGCATAAAAAAACTATTTCAAAACTAAAAAAAATATGAACTGAACTTTTATTGCCTATGGTAACATTTATTTCTTGTATATTTATTTTTTCGGGTAGTCGTTTGTTGGCTTTTCTGCTAAACACTCTTACTAAATAATATCGATGAAATATCGAAAAACAAAGACACGAAAACAGTTTTGAAAAATAATGAAGTTTTACTTACTTTAGTAAAATAATCCGAAACAGCAAAATGTGATATTAAAAAGTAAACACGTAATTTCATTAGTGTTTTTAAAGCAAAGAATCGATATGAAGATGAATAAGAAGAAAATGACGCCGTTTTCAAACAAAATAGCTTCGTTTCAGTTTTAAAGTATTGAACTGTGTAGTATTTCGCCGTCGGATTCAGGGTTGTACTATTTTAATGTAAAGAACACGCAGAAAGGGTTGTAATCAACTTAATTCCTTCTAGTACACTGACAAAAAAGCTTAAACAGATATATAAGTGAAAATAAAAAAGGTTATGTCAATGTTTTTAAAAAAGACACGAAATCACGTGAACAGGATGTTTTCCTTCTTTTGACACGATAACAAGTACCGTTCTTATTTTTTTATTATTTATCTATTTTCGAAAGAGTGCCACGTGCAAGTGGAGAAGAAAAAAACAGGGGTATGCAAAATTTGTGTCGAGAATTGTCTAAAGTTCCGATTTTTTTTTTTTTTTTTGCTTTCACTTTAATAAGAACGTGAATTTATGAGGTGAATTTATTCGACACAATATGATTCAACTCAAAAAATAAATAAAAGCTAACGTGAATTAAGATTAAAGTTTAGGTGTTATTGTGGACCCCCACCCCTTTTAAAAAACCTTTGTTAAACTGTGTGAAATATTTACTTTCTATTGGGGTCAGGCGCGAACGAACACCCAATAATTTTATTATACCATATTTCTTCAAACTGAAACATAATCATCAAAGTATACTTACGCAAATAGATATGAAAAGTCTTTGTTAAAGTTTGTGTCATATTTCCATGGAGTACAGGCGCGAACGCAGACCCCACAATTTTATTATACCATCCCTATTTAAGTTAAAACATACTTATCAAATTATTCTTATGTACATCTATATTAAAACCCCTTGTAGACGTATTTTTTTTTCATTTTTCATTTACATACTTTGGGGGCCAGGCGCGAACACAGACCCCTCCCCCAATTTTTATTAACTATCGTTCTTCCAGATCAAACATACCTATTCCTGATCCTCGATACATCTTCTATCATTATATGTCAGGTTTTTTTTAAATAGTCAACCATATAGGAGCCTATTCGTGACCACACACACACACACACACACACACACACACACACACACACACGCACACACACACACAGAGCTTTATATTATAGATATATCAGCCGCTTCGGTAATTTATCGTTATCCATCCTTTTCAGATGTCCAACCCACCTCATCTGGTTGCGTATAATCAACTTCTCGATACATGGTACGTCAGCTCGCATGAGGACATCCGTATCAGATGTAAAAGAGTTCCATCTGATGCCCAGAATCTGTCTCAGAAATTTCTGGTGCACTCTCTCCGTGACTTTTATGTATTTGCCATAAGTTTTCCAGGCTTCAGCAGCGTAAAGCAGGGATTGTAAAATACAAGATTGAAAGACACTGATATATTACCGAAACGCCTGTTTTATGGCGAAATTATACAAGGAAAGCGGCCACAATATAAACCAAGGAAACGCTATAAAGAATAATCTTAAAGCTTTCGGTATTGAAGTGTCCAGCTGGGAAAAGCGCTTCCAATGATCGTAAAAAGTGGCGCTCCATGGTTTATCATGGTTGTAATCGCTTGGAGAAGAAAAAACATGAACGTACAAAAATGAAGCGTGATATCCGGAAGAAAAATCTGTCAGATCTGTCAGAGGCTTTTTTGCTTAACCACGTTTGTGATTTATGCGGTAAAATCACTTTATCCGGAGCCGGTCTAGCTAGCCACAGGCGATCACATGGAAATCAGCTTTTGACAGGGAAAACTTTGAGCTTAAGTATAATATAAAGAAGAACGATAACCATGCATTATGTTATTAGTGTCAGGAGACAGAATGTCGCACCCTCTCCGGCGTTTTAATTTTTATTGTTACTTAGAAATCATTGTTATATTAAAAATAAATAAAATTATATTATATTATATTATATTATATTATATCATATATTATATTATATTATATTACAAATGATCCTTGCATTTAAATCACCCATGATTAAGATCTTTTCAGAAAAAGGAATAGAAGAAATGATACGACTGAAATCTTGGTAAAACGCTATGATGGTCTCCTTATCATGACCCATGGTAGGGACATACAGAGATAAAATCGTATATATACCTAATGTGCGAGAGGAAAGCACAACCTCGTAATGCTGACACTTACACAAATTGTCTGTTCAATCCTCTTCGCCAAATATATATATATATATATATATATATATATATATATATATATATATACACTCGTGAGCAAGAAAATGGGCCAAATAAATTTTATACATTTTATTGCACTAAAAGCTATATTAAACAAAGAAAAATTGAACAAGGAAACATAAATGAGACTAATAACACAGAACAAGAAATTTACTTTAATAAATATTTAGGATGGAGTCGAATTCCTTTTTGATTTCTTTAAGAAATCAATCCTTTTAGACATGCTCTCAACCAAAGTGGAACACTGTGAAGAGGAGATGCTATTCCATTCACTTTGCACAGCTTCCCATAGTTTGTCATTGTTCTCAAAAGTTCTTCCGGCCAATGCACGAGATATTATGGACCAACCATTCTCGATTGGGTTTAAATCGGGGCTTTGATCTGGCTAAAATATCACATTAATTGAATTATCAAAAAAACATTTTTTGTGACTTTAGCAGTGTGTGCAGGGGCATTATCATGTTGAAAAATAATGTTCTGGGATATTCCCAGCTTCTAAATATTGGTAACAGTCCTGGAATATTGGTAACAGTAATATTCGAATGTATTCCTTTGCATTGATTGACTTCTCACATCTACTAAGTTCTCCAACTCCTGCTGCAGTAAACGTTCTGCATACCATTATCCCTACATCCCCGCGTTTAACTGTCACTTTGTTGCAACTTGGCGAAAATCTTTCTCCAGTTCTTCGATTGCACCGTTCGGGAACATCGGGATCATCACTATCAAGAAAAAATCTTGATAATCTAACCAGAAAACAGTCCTGAACCAGTCTGTATCTTTCTTGACATAACACTAGAAAATCTATTTCTATCATTGATGTTCTTCCTAGATAAAAATGGCTTTTTAGAGGAAAATCCCATTTCTTTCATTCATCTAGATATTGTATATCTAGAAAGAGAATTTCCATCTCCCGTTTGGAATTTAGTTTTCTTTCGATTCTTCAAGTTAATTTATGGAGCAGAGACTTGGACGACGTATGCTCGTCATGAGAAAAGACTGAACGTCTACCATCTCCGATGCTTGCGACATATCATGGGTATCAATTGGTGGAATAGAATCACCAACGAAGAGGTGCTAAGACGTGCTGGCAGCCGCTCCTTGTTCCAGGCACTCAAGATACGACGATCGCGTTGGCTTGGACACCTGCGTAAAATGCCCGATGGCCGTCTCCCTAAGGATATCCTCTACAACGAACTGGCAAATGGATCAAGAAGCCGCAGTCGCCCGGTGCTGCGTTTTAAAGACGTGGCCAAACTGGATCTGATCGCTCTTGGCATCGATGTGAATGTGTGGGAGGAGCTAGCCGAAGATAGACCAGCATGGAGGCGTGCCTTGAGTAAGGGTGGCGAAGGACTTGAGAACCTTTGGTTCGAGAGGCTGGCGCAGAGAAGACAAAACTAGTGACAACGTTTACTGTTGCTTGCATTAATCTTTCGTAGATTGCTTGTCATTATTATTATTAAACACGTTTTTATATATATTGCATATGTTATTATCTAGAATTTTAATCTTTTATTTACTTTTTTTTTACTTTTTCATTTTTTTTTTTTTTGCCTTTCATGAACACTTTACACTTAAAATCATTTTTACTAGTTTTTATATAATGCGGTTCCAACATATTCCAATACCAGCAAATTTATTGCTTCGCCATAATATTCATTTGCTAATATCTTTCTCCTGATGAAAATAACGCATTCTTTGAAACTCCGCTGATATTTCTTTTTTGAGTATCCCGTCGAACAATAAATATTATGTAAAGTTTTATTTACAGTCGGAAATGTGTTCTTTTATGACAAGCTCTATTTCCTATTTTGGTTGTATTGAGCTATTTTATTTAGTTGGGATTATTATATAAATATTAATATTTTTATTCGCTTTAAGTTTACAGAAAAATTTTTTTAAATTTAATTTTTTACTTTTTGGTCTCCTTCAGTTCGCTCAAATGGATAATCACAAC
Source organism: Euprymna scolopes (assembly GCF_053919585.1). Classification (NCBI taxonomy): domain Eukaryota; kingdom Metazoa; phylum Mollusca; class Cephalopoda; order Sepiida; family Sepiolidae; genus Euprymna; species Euprymna scolopes. Next base: position 148,555,836 of record NC_136487.1, on the reverse strand, counting down.
AATTATGGTTTACCTTCTTCCCATCCAAAAATCACCATTCCCGCAAGAATAGCCAGACTCCAATAAAAAAATAAGCATTGGATCTACTTCCACTTTAAATATGCTAAGACTCTCTAACCACACATCTTCATTTAATAATATAAACACAGATAGTAACCTAAGGACACCTTTAACGACGTTAATTAAAAGACTTAGATCTAAGAACATTCTTTTCTTAATTCGGCTATTCATGATAAATCTTAGTCATATATCTTAGGCTCCAATTTATGTCGTACGGCACAATCACGTTGACACACCGGTTCTCGCCAGATCACTGAAGTTAAGCAACGTTGAGCCTGGCCCGTACCAGATAGGTAACTATTTGGGAAGGCTAGGTACTGT
>NC_136487.1:148395455-148550455 GCF_053919585.1 Euprymna scolopes | reverse complement strand
TAACCAACTAAAGGCCTATAAAAAAACGGTCCATTAAAAAAAATCCAATAATGTGAGGCTCCTGGCGTCACTCTGCGACTTTTAGTTTCGGACAAGATAGAGTTTGAATATGTCGAAACAGACAAACAGACATATCGCCTTTATATATATATATATATATATATATATATATATATATATATATATATATATATATGACTAGTTCATATAATCACATAAATTAATATACGAAAATATAATTTTATGCGTAAATTTTCAGCGTTTATTTCAACAGTGCTCAATACATAGGTAGAGGTAGATAGTAAGTTATAAAAATATATATGGCAATTAAGCTTCACAGAATATTCCGCCTTTCATTCTTGTGAGAATTCGTCAAGCTTATGCCTGAGGGATTCTCATGGGAGACAGAAGCCTGACGAATTCCCACAAGAATGAAACGTGGAATATTCCGTGTAGCTTAATTGCCATATATATTTTGATAACTTACTATATATATATAGGGGGAACCCCCCCCTCCAAAAAAAATAACTAGAGGCTGTAGAACGGAGAAAAAAGGCCAAAGACCCTAGTGTTTTGATGTGATGTTTTGAATATAATAAACTTGTTATGACCAAAGTTTCATTTAATCCAGATAAAACACTAATAAACGGGGCCTAATTAGAGTTGGGGCCCGTTTTTTTTTGGTCACCCTGTATATATATATATATATATATATATATATATATATATATATATATATGTATATGTATATATATATATATACTCGGGTTTTTTTATATTCAAAAGTAATGGACTAATGAATTCAACGAGGTTGTTAGATAGTGCTCAATAAAAAGAGCTGATAATACTTGTTTATTGTTATATAAACATGCTCACATCCTGCTGCTACAAATAGCCACTTGTTTCAATCAAACAACAGATATCATCAGGCAGCGACTTGACTATTCAAAAGTTCAATGAATAATGGATTTTTATTTTAGGTAGGAACTCTTTCAAAGTTGGAGTTAAAAATCTTAAAACACAGAACTTTAATTATAAAATGTAAAGAGGGAGGGGCAATTTAAATAAAGTTAAAAGATTACAATGGAGAGAGAGTGATTGAAAAGAAAAAAAAGGAATAGAGAAAGAAATAGAGAAAGAAAATAAAGAGAAAAAAATATATATATACATATATACACATATACATATATATATACATATATATATATATATATATATATATATATATATATATATATATATTAAACACACTGTTATAAAGATATCCACACACATAAACACCAGAGACGATCAATAGACGTTATACGCACATTCAAGGAACTAGACGATCACATGTTATAACAAATATATGTGTGTGGATATCTTTATAACAGTGTGTTTAACACTGTGGACATTGACAACTTAGACAGACAATCTTTAACAAAGGGGCAGATAGCATTGTCGATTGGATGACCAACAAAAAAAAAAAACACATATCTTCACAAAGTTTCTTTCGTGTTTCTTGATATTAAAGATGCCTTTCATTCGAATAGTGAAATGCAAAGACGTGAATTATATTTAGATATAATCATTTATTTTCATGCTGGGTCCCTTCTAGGAGTTTGTGTACACGTTGTACGTCTACATTTTCCTATTTCGCCTTTTTGACTTTCATAGGCGTCAAGTCCAAAACGTTCCTTTAACGCGTTGAGTACCAAACTAATCTCCCTAAGCGTACCTTTAAATTATCTCGTTGCGTCATTAACTCCACGTGACCAAAGACACAATTCGGATGATCCACCTTCGTCAGATATTTTTGTTTATGTTAGTAATGAAAACTAATATCTCTTTTCGCCAAGTAAACATTTTTGGGAACTATTTTGGCCTAAATAACTTTAGCTTTAAGAATCTTGCGCCTTGATAACATTCACTCTGTTTATATTTTTATAAATATCAATGACAATCATAATTATAATTGTCCACTTGATTTGAACTTGGATTTGTTCGGTTCAACTACGTAACAATATCAAGGTCAGAAATTGTGCTCCTCCCCAGACGTGGCCACAGAATTCCACCTTAGGGTGTATTTGATAGATAGATAATTGCGTCAGTATTAAGTATTATGGAGCGATACAGTGACCCAACCGCTTTTCCAGCAACTTAAGTGATAAATTTTATGTAAGTCTTTCTTTTATGTTTAAAGTGAAGGTCAATCCAAGAAGCACGTTAAAGCAAGATGCTTCTCCAAGTGAGAAACATTCATTTCAATACGGGTAAAGTAACGATCCGAACGTTAATGGTGAGATAAGCTGGGTTTGGGCTGTATTAAAAAGTACCCAGCCAACTTTTCATCGTAGAACTACTATTCCATGTTGGATCAGAGAGAAACAGGAAACATTTTTGATAATTAATGCACTTCGAGTGGTTGCCAAATATGGTTGTGTCACCTGCATAAATACAAACGAATGATCCTAAAATGTGACTCGTAAGATTAATGTAGAAGGTCGGAAAAAAGAATTGGACACAAAATAGATCCTAAGGACACACCGACGTTGATGGTATCTGCTTTAGGTTTCTGATGATTTACGAATTATTTTATAGGCCTGTCTGTTTGAAAATATTTAATAATTGAATACGTTTCCGGATATACCATAGCTAGCTTTTGAAACAAATTTCTCTGCCACCAACTGCACAAAGACCTGTGATATGTCAAGGGATATTTTGACCGTTATTCAAACACATGAGTGATCAGTAGGGCTGTGACAACAGCATATTCTTTTCATTGTTTTGACTCTTGAGTATATATTCTCACAATGTTCACGGCGTTCACAACGTAGTTTATTACTTAAGTTGCTGGAAAACCTATTGTTTTACTGTAAAAAAAAAAAAGATAAATATAAAGATTAGACATTTTATAAGAAAATAATGAATCATAAAATAAATTATTTTATTCTTTTTTGTGTCTCAAAATCAATTTCTACACGTTTTTCCCCAAACTCTAGTTAAATACGTTTCTACATGTCCTCAAACAAGACCGGAACATTGTCACAGTTTGGTAAGGTGATCTGCCGTCGTAAATCGAATTTTCGACGGTAAGCGCGCAGATTGAATGACCTTTTACCTTTTATTTGAATTCCTTTTACTTTTTTATAAGTTTTTTGCGTGCTGATTCGCACACGTGTGTTTGTCCCCTTCCATCCGAAAGGTGAGCTGTACTTTCAAACGTCACAGCAGGTTCTCCGATTCCCTACATGAATAATGCAACGTTAAATGTCGCCTTCATCGTTCTGCTAGCATAGTATTATATGGAAAAAGTACCCTCCAAAGCGTTCTATAACATCAACACACACACACACACACACACACACACACACACACACACACACACACACACACACACACACATATATATATATATATATATATATATATATATAGTAAGTTATAATATATATATAAATACTCAGTGTAGCTTAATCGCCATATATATTTTATAACTTTCTAACTAGCTCTACCTACGTATTGAGCACTGTTGAAGGAAATACTTAAATTTGACGCATAAATTTATACTTTCGTATATTAATTTTATGTGAGTAAACGAAGTAGTTATATATATATATATATATATATATATATATATATATATATATATATTGAGTAAAATAATTGATAATTTATAATTAAAATAAAAAATAAAAAATCGGTTTCACAAGGAAGAACAAACAAAATCAATAAATTGTACGATCGTTTCGGAAACGATGTTTTTATTGAGACAGACAATAAATCTTGGGCACTGATTTTATCATTTGATTTTATGCGGAGACTTTGTTTTATAAAATCAAATGATAAAATCAGTGTCCAAGAGTTAATGTCTGTCTCAATAAAAACATCGTTTCTGAAACGATCGTACAATTTATTGATTTTGTTTGTTCTTCCTTGTGAAACCGATTTTTAATTTTATTTATAAATTATCAATCATTTTACTCAATATAAAAATAGCTCTAGGATATCAATGCCTATCGAGCTTATTATATATCTACATTACAACGAACAATGTTTTCTTTTAATTATAGTAATGCATTTACTAATAGATTAAAATAAACTCCGCTATTTAGACTGTTGTTCTAATCCCCTTAATGTATATTATATATATATATATATATATATATATATATATATATATATATATATATATATATACGAATATTAGCTGAAGAGAGCTTGATAAGGATACCTTAAACGGGCCTTATTATCGGGCTTGAAACCGACGGTACCAATGATCTGTCTCAACTAACAACTTTCTGTACACAATATATATATATATATATATATATATATATATATATATATATATATAGTGACACACATAAGTATCGAATACATGATTTTTTTTCTGTTATACGAGGTGCCCTCCATAAGTTTCCACACCTTTTGGTATGGACACTTTTATAGATAGTACACACATGGAACTCTAGTGCCCTTCGAAGTAATCTCCTCCGGCTGCAATGCACTTTTTGTACCATTCAAACAACTTATGAATAGCCTCATGAGAATTCTCTTGTGTGAACGTGTCAAGTACCATTATCACAGTTTCTTTTTATCTCCTCAATTGTCTCATAACTACATATTCTAAGGTCTTCTTTGAGCTTAGGGAAAAACCAAAAGTCAAAGGGAGCAAAATCTAGACAATGATGAGGATGAGGAATTGTCTGTGACAAGGATGGAGTTGTGGATTGGCGCATTCGTGCAAATCTTCCACATATGCAGTTCCTCACGAATAATTGTGTACAGTTCCCACACTGACATCAAACTGTGCACTTATTGTCTCTATAAACACACGACGGTCCTTATCCATGAAATTCTTTATTTGGCCAATCAACTCTCATCATCCTTCTCCGACGCCTTACCTTCCTTTACTGCCTTCTGCCACCAAAAAACTAATGATCAATTCATACAAGATTGTTCAAAAGCAGTCTGAAACATTCCATACGTTTCTGTCTCATTTTTCCAAGTTAAAAACATAATATTATTGCATATCGTTCTTCTAAAGTGCCCTCACGCCCAGAAAGCATTTTTGAAATTCACCAACTTTAGTAGGATGTATTTTAATTCCTTCTGTAGCTGTTCATTTGAACCTGAAACAATACAAATTGGTCAGTCATCTCATAAGGTGTATAACAATAACAAACCGAATTTCTAAAAGTCTACGACAATTTTAAGCCTGTACAAAATGTCTCGAAACTTATTTAAGGCACCTACTTTATGTTCACCATTTTGTCCGGATATTAGTGTCATCATCATTATACTGTATGAATCTGAAGATTCTATAATTGGCATTGGTTTCCCCGATATTTTGTACTCAGAATTTTTTTTTTTCCAGAATGATATCGGGTGCTCACGGGAAAACATGCCAAGATTGCCAACATTTTAAGTGAAAGTGATTTTTATAGGACGAGTTGGATTCGAACTTGGAACAGATACGTCGTCAGCTAGTTTCGGGAACCACTAGACAACCATCACTTGTTATTTTATAAACAATATCTTGTAAAGCTGTTTGTGTAAAGAAAATGAAAAAACTCATCGTTGAATTCATTGTTTTTATATTAAAGTTAAAAATTAAGGTCTGCAAAAGTATTGGATATATCAGTTTGTACCATCATTCTTTTTCATCCTCTTTGATCGTCCCCTGCCACTAAATTCAAGCGGAGTCGTTATAGACTCATCAATGTGTATACACCATTTCACGCGCTATCCGTTGTTTCTAGAGACAGAAGTGGTTGCTAATATATAATAATATAATTCTCACCTGTCTGTTTAAATGTATGTATGTATGCCTAAACCTTTCGATTTTCACAGGATTTGTATCGTTTTGAAGCTCGACCTTTCGGACGACAAATATCGAAAATTTGGCCAAAAACATTAATTCTTTCACCCGCAACTGGGCACTTTTCTACGGGGAGGGGGTCGCTTTTTTTTCGCCGATATTTTCGAAAGTCATTCTCTCTTTTCGATTGACTAGCTTTAATTTAAACCTTCCTCCACTTCCGGCTTGGCGATGGACGCAGCGGCAAAAACATCACCTTCTTTTCCTCCTTCGCGGTACGGGTTTGAGCCTGCCTGTCTAGTACCTCCTCCAAACACCCGGGCAACGCCGAGCACCCAGGCTAGTATATAAATATACATTAAATTCGTGTGAAAAGTGATCCTCGCACCAATCGCCATAAATTATGATTTTCGCAAACGTTGACCTCGTCTTTTTTACTTCTTTCTCTTTTAATGGAAGAGCGGAGATGCGGTGGACAAAGAGGGAGACGTTACTCACCTCTGATACCGTGCTTGTTCACGTCGTTGACGGGAGTATTTATGTCGTTGTTGACTGTGCGTAATGTATATATATGTATGAATGTATGTATGTATGTATGTATGTATGTATGTATGTGTGTGGGTGCGTAAAGGTGTGTGTATGCGTGCGCCTTTACATCTATATGCTTATATCAATTGCTCTGTTTGGCATATCACCACTCTTTTGGAGCCCGCTTCTTAAGTAGGGATATACGAATTTTTATGCTTGGCCCCTAAAATCAACAGAGATTAGACTATTCCTATAATGACCTATTCCATATTGATTGCGATGTAATGCTGATTTTGTGCAGTCCTAGGTGGTCCACCCTCCTAGGCTTTGTTTTTCTCTCTTTGAGAAGTGGTTAGTTTGTCGCTGATCACCTGAGGCGCCCTTACTGGGAAATGCCGACAGGACTTCTCAGGCACTTTTTGCAGGTCAGGGTGCCTCTCCCTGACTTCCCAACCCAATGACAGTTTTTGGTGTCACAGTTTTTTTCAGTTAGACAGAACTAAATACCATAAAGTAGGGACATATGAGTTTCTATGCTAAAAGAAAAGGTAAAACAAGTAAAAAAAACAAAAAACAACCAAAATGAAAAGAAGATAGGAGAACAATGACTATACTTTCTTTTCTTTTTTATAGAATAATTGATTATGGATAATTTCGAACAAAAATATATTTGTGGAAGTTACTCCAGACAGTGCATGAAGCCACTTGATGTAGTGAGGTGAAAAAAACGAAAGATAATTTGAATCAGATACTCGTCTAACTGCAACAACTACTAACAACTTTTCTTATCTCTCTATGCCTAAAACTAAAACTACTCGTCTGTCGAACACAATACCGCGGGGTTGTTTCCCCGCTGACTATAACATGGCCGTTTTCAGGTTTAATGTGAGCAATTCATTGTTTAGTTGTTCTCTTTAATAGACAAGCATTTCTCAAGTTCCATCAATACCGATAATCACGCTGAGGTCTAACCTAACACTTATTAACCATTGTGCACGAGTGCCTTTCGGCCTAGGTAAGAGGTGACCTCTCTACTAAAAAAAAATGTTGCATAATAACAAAAAGGGAGAAGGCAGAATCCTTTCAAAAGTAAGTAGTCTTTTATCAAACGGTGATATAAATCCAGATATCGCAGTACTGCCCCACGAAAAACTGTCAAATCTCGCTTGCACTATTATAGAGGTTTTAATTGTTAAATAATCATTTGAGATGCACTTCTCACGTTGTAAGGTGAGCAACCAGTTCTATCTGAAGAAAATATTTTATTCTGAATAAATGTGAGAGCAAAGCGAGTTGGAAGACAGAAGAATCGGTACAATGATAGTGCGCCTCGAAAATCAGTGACGCGCTCAATTGCCAAACGATAACGTATGACCGATTTGTGATGTGTGAATCTCGAATTGGGCTCTCTTCTTAAATAAGAAGCTACGAATGAAACCCCTGGAAATTCGCATACTAGATTCGAGTGATGGCCATGGTGATGATGACGACAACGACGACGATGATGATAATGATGACTATGATCATCACGATGATGACGATGATAATGATAATGATGGCGATGACGACGGTGACGAGTATCATGATGATGACCAGATTTGTTAGGAGTTCAAATAAGCAAACAATGACAAAGACATGTGGCCGAGACCACGTAAAAAACCATTATCGAAGTTAAAAATGGGTTTATCGAATGCAATCGACAGCACAAATCATCAGAACAAACTTAACCAAGTTTAATTAATAAATCTAAAAGAAAAAAAACCCTGATTTCTTTTTTTCTACTGTGCAATCTAGCGAAAAATAGCAGCAGCACGCTGAACGTACAAGGGGAGTCTGTTTTATCGGACTGCAGTGGGGGAGTTTGTTCCAGACTCGTACTCTTTTCTTCCCTCCACTCGATTCACGACTACCGTGCTCTCAACTTCTGTTCTTATTTTTACTGTCGAAATTCGCTCGTGCACGTCATTTTATAGATGGAAACAAACGCTACCGGACGTATACTCCAGCCAACAGGAGATCGCCTCATACGCTTCTACTCGTTTCTATTGGTCAATTGTCAATCTTACGTAAGTATCCCCCGTGGGTAATTTCCAATCGAGGAATTTCTCATGCCGATGCGACTGGTGACCTAGGGGCCATCGTCACTGAAAGCCAAACCCAAACAATATTTCCGATATATTCACCAGTATATTATTGATCCATTGGCAAAACGGTATTTGTATTAAATTTTTATCAAATAACATCCATCCAGCTCAAATTATTTTCCCTTGTTTTCAGTTCAGTCATCAACCAACAAGGTTGATCCAGCAAGGCAATCGGAAATTACCCGGTATTCTTCACATAATGAAAATCATAACTAAGCTCTGTTATAACAATTATTACTGTTAAATCCGCTTTCACAGGGGTTGGGTCACATACACGCGCCCCCCATATATATATATATATATATATATATATATATATATATATATATATATATATATATATATATTCGCGCATATTTTATTGAAGAGGATCTTCGTTCTTCTTTTTATGATCTTTCTTTCGAATTTTTCTTGTTTTCGTACAAGTATTTTTGTTGTGGAATCCAAAGTTCTTATAAAGTTCCCTAGTTTACCGAACGTTTTCGGTCTCAATATACCATCGTCAGGGTTGTTCTTCCTGTGCATCCTACTTATTGATTGATTTGTTCTCTGTCGTTTTACTGTTTTTATAACTAATTTACTATTAAAAGTAAGGCAGATGTATATCCAGGGACTTGCAGAGAGGGTCCGAAGAAGAAAGACGTCTGAACTCTGTTGATAAAATGAACATCACGAGAAATACAGGAATTGTATATCGTCGTTGTCCTTCAGCGTAAAACAAAGGTGCTCAAGTGAAAAAGTAGTGTTTTGGTAGCGCGCAGGCCTATAATACATTCCTCTGAAAAGGGCACTTTTAAAACAGGAGTAAAAGGAACGGATGCTTGGACACCCCTAGCACCCTCTCTGCAAGTCCCTGGATATACATCTGCCTTACTTTTAATGCTAGGTTTATTTATGGTGTCTTTTAGATTTAATAAAAACCCTTTAAAATTTGCTGACGAGGAGACCTTGTTTATTAAAAAACTATATGTAATAATTATTGTCCGTAACTTGATGTCTACCACAATAAAAACACGGTTTTCCGAAACGATCGTACAGATAATTGATTTTGTTGTTGTTCCTTCTTGTGAAACTGATTTTTAATTTTTAAATTATCAATCACATTACTTAATATATATATAATATATATATATATAGATATATAAATCTCTCTATCTACCTACCTATCTATGTATGTATCTATCTTTAAGAAACTAGAATAAACTAATTCATAGCACAACTAATCACCCTGAAATATAAACAAAAATGAGCAGTGCTGTTTGTGTCACTTGCTTTAAAATCTCGGACTAAACACACACATACACACACACACACACACACACACACACATATATATATATATATATATATATATATATATATATATATATATATATATATAAGAAATCAGAATAAACTATTTTGTGGTAAAACCAAACCAGTAAACTAATCACCTTAGAATATAAACAAAAAACGAACAGTGCCGTTTGTGTCACTTGCTTTAAAATATAAGGAAAACTAAATCCCCTAACCCATTTCGACCATCACGCCCAATCCAATGATCTACTGTGCATCGAGAAGTGTCAGCGTTGTATGTAATTTGTTCCTTTCTTGATATCCACGTGTCTTCGTTAGCCACAATGAAAAGATGTCAGCTTCAATCGCCACCATAATATATTGATACTTGTTTGTAACGTGACAGTTGCCAGTATTTTTTATCGTGTTTTCTTTTGTCTTTTTTTTTTTTGTGTGAGCCTGAAAAGGGTTAGTTTTTCAGCAGACGATATATAAACCAGCCTCGTTATCAGATCGGAGCTTTATCCACCCACTCCCCGTAATTTTAACACTCTCTCGAACATTGGAACAGAGTAAAAAAAAAAAAAAAAAAATGGCTCCCATACGGAGACCGTCAGTCAAAAGATGACCTTTAGTTTGAATGAAATATTAGCAACTACCTATAGCTATCTGGCGTTCTCCGGGATGTTTTATTTCTATATTGCTCTCCCTATTTTTATTTAACGTTTATTTGTTTATGTTTGTTTGTTTGCTTCAAAATATTATACATATATATATATATATATATATATATATATATATATATATATATATATATATATTAACCTTTTTTCACTTCAAAGAAGGCATAAATCTACGTGAACATAAGGGGCTACTATTTGGAATAGTGCCTAACAGAGAATTATGTGGAGTTAAGCAGCGAGATGTCTGTTTACATTCCATATAAACTTCTGCAAGAAAGCAGGGAACAGGGTGGGAATTCTAACAGTCTTACAGTTTGAATGAAAATCAATTAGATTATAGGGTTTGGCATCTAGAGACCTCAACGGTGAAAAGCTGAGATTTTAGTGCTAGTTGGGGTTTTCGCGAGTATTGACGTCCACAGGACACAATTCTACGATTCATCACAGCGCATTCCATTAAAGTACTTATAATACAGCACAGGGATGCAACATTGCTGAGATGGGGTAGCGGTTGGAGGTTGGCCGATACTGCAGAGCCTGTTAAATTTGAAACACTGTTTTGGACTCATTCTAAGAGGGAGAGACTAGAGGTAGATATGCCAGTCCAAATAGGCAATAATACTCTATAGATGGGTGAATTGTGGCTTTGCAAAGATATAGGGTACACTCTGCTATGAGTGATTTTCTAGCATGGTAGAGGGAGTCCAGCTTCTTTACAGCAGCTTTGGCAATGTCCTCAGTGTATCGGTTTTAATTTAGATTTCATATGAATGCTAAGCCGACAAGCTTGAAGGATGATCTTTCAGATGAGGTGTTATCTGTCATGGCAATCGGAGTTTAAGAAAAAAAAATTGTGGGTGTGTTATTGTAAAACGAAAAAAGGTTTTTTTTAATTTAAATTGCTCCAGACAAGGCATGAAGCAACTTGATGTAAGCAACTAAAGAAATAGTAAAGTTCTGGATTTTTAGACGAGGGCTGATTGCTTATATTACTTGTATTGCTCGGACTATTGTTCTCATCTTGAATGTTATTTGTGCAAAGTTTCAGCCGGCTTGTCCTTCGACTGTCATTAGACATCCTTTCTCCTTTCTTTTTCAAACAACGACCGACATGCCTGATGACGGTCGAAGGACAATCTGACAAAAATATTGCACTAATAACACTCAAGATGAAAAAAAAATGATCCGATCAATATAAGTAATATAAAGAAATACTACTTTAAGGTCAAAAACTTGCGAGAGATGAGTGTTAGATGGAACAGATCCTGAGCCAAAAAAAAAAACGTTTTTTTTTATATAGAAACATCGCGTACGGCATATGAGGACTAAAGGACAAAATAAGGGATACAATAGTTATGAGACTGTCAGATGTAAACCCGAATATACTTTCTACTCTTTTTCTTTAAAAGTTATGTTTCAATAACACACATAGACCCAATGATTGTTAATGTGCTTTATGTTAGAAAAAACATCTCGTTGTAAATTCTTACTAGGAACGTTGTGGGTGTTTATTTATTTTTTATTTATTTATTATTTATCTTTTGGATGATGATGATGATTAAGGATTTAACTCTCGAGTATATCTATATATTAATACGATAGCGTGTGTGTTCTTTTGTGTGTCACGCTTACATCCGAGTCGTTTAATAGTTATGATCTTCTATTTTTTGTCATAAATGATTTTACCAAGAATTCTTCATGAGTTTTGTTTTCGGTTTCGACTATATTTGATGGCACTTAAATCATTTATTCTTTTTATAAATAATTTTATCAAGAATTATTCATACGTTTTTGTTTCGGTTTGTATTATGGCCGAAGGAACTAAAGTTATATATATATATATATATATATATATATATATATATATATATATATATATATATATATATATATATATATATATATATATAAGCTTAAGCCTGAAGATTCCTAGAGTGGATGAAACGCGGAATATTCAGTGTAGCTTAATCGCCATATATATTTTATAACTATATATATATATATATATATATATATATATATATATATATATGTATGATGATTGCAACGTCTTGTCAGACGAGTGCCAATCCCACAGACATTTAAAACCCATGAGCGCAAATGCCTGAGGGAGTATCTATACAAAGATGATGTTACAGAGTCTTAGCTTTGTACGACAGCTAAGTCTCTCTCTCTCTCTCGGTTCAAAATGTTGAGATCCAGCAACAAGCAAGAGCAAGATACCCCACAACAAATTAAACTGCAGACCAGCTTAATGCGGGTACTGGTCTCCCGCTTTATGGTTTTTTAAATCAGAGATTTGCTTCTCCTAGAAAGGTTGCCTTCACTACGGCTTACGGGAGCCCTCTCCACGCCAATACACATATACACACACACAAATATACACGGTGCTAGTTGGCCGTTGACCCAGAAAAAGAGTTCATTCGCCCTTTAGAAGGTCTTGTTTTTAATCCTCCAGGGAGACTAGCCGCCCTCCTCACCAAAGAAGTCTGGTGGGGGAACCAGTTTAGTCGCCGGTGACCCGACCATGAGGCAGGTAGTACTGGGTTACATGGTACCAGTAGCATATGACATGACCTGACACAAAAATATAATATATATGTATATATATATATACATATATAAATATAATATATATGTATATATACACATATATATACATATATATATATACATACATATATATATATATACATATATATATATACATATATATATACATATATATATACACACATATATATATATACATATATATACATATATATACATATATATATACATATATATAGGCGGCAAAACGAAAGCTGCACTTGTAATTAGAATATTTAAATTTAAAGTAAAACATGAACAGGTAAAATTATAGATGAATAAAAGACGAATCAAACAGTTGCATTAAATTTAGCTTAAATTTGCAGTTTTTGAAAAGATTACAAGTGCGGAATTTCGGTTTCGATTCAAGCTAATGCACCCAAGTTATATGGATATGTTTTTGTATTTTTGAAGTCACAACTTTATAACATATAAAAATCGATAGAAAATTAACTCTATAATAATATATACGAAATCTGCAAGAATTAAAATATCATATTTAAGCGTACTTTACGACCGGGCTTTACCGAGCGTTCGTGCTAGCTTAGATAAATACTTTTGCAGTTTTCACAAAAAACCTGCAATAATATCAGAGCGTCTCCATTTACACTGAACATCTACAGAATGCTAACATCAATATATTACATATGAATGAGTCCCCTGTGGAATTTTCACAGGTCCCGCTAGTATCAATTAATACCTTATATGTTTTTAGATAGATAGTTCTCGGTTGATTTACTGTGTCTAACTGTGTGGGATATATACTCAAGAGTCAAAACGATGAAAACAATATTCTTTTGTCATGGCCCTAATAATGATGTACCTATTTACAATGCCTCCCCACGGGACAGAGTTAGACACCAGCCCTAATAATGATGTAGATGATAGAATTTCATAAGGAAAATCATTTACTTTCGTAATGACCAAAATGCAGTCTACATCTGCTGCTGAAAAAAAATGCTAATATAAGCAACAATAATAACATATAATAGTCTCTATCCCCCCTCTCTCTCTTTCTCTCTCTCCCCCTCTCTCTGTCGATTGATATGAAATTCAATATCAAACTCTAAGTTACAAATACAGTGAACTTGTTGCTTTTTATTATATCTAAATTGCTATTCTGTCAGTAAACGCTTCCGTTAAATTTATTTCGATATTTCAACTTCTACAGCAATTCAGTCTCATAGGGACTGCCAAAACACCACAGAATTACCAAATCCTATATGTAACACGATGTAACTTTATTATAAATTAATATTATCAGTATAACTTTTGTACCATTTAAAAGAAGAAGGACAAAATAAACCAGTAATAATTTTTAAAAATTTTTTTCATCGAACGGAAATAATGAAATTGCGAGACGAAAATCGTGTTTACATAATTGGCGCTTTAAAATAACGTTCCCATGTAGTAGACATTCCGAACGTGAAAACATACCCGTGTTTAATAAATCTAGCAAAAATCAACTAATGGCTAGATTTTCGTGAAATTTTCGATACTTATCCATTTTAGAATTAAATTACATATAAAATGCAGTTTCTGTAAAATATATGATGGGAAATATTTTTTTAGTGCGTGTTCCCCCACCCTATTTATTTTTTTCAAAATTCGAACAAAATAGATTTAAATCTATTGAAATTTCTATTTATTATGAAACATAAGTTTAAATAAGTAAAAATATTTATTTTTTAAAAGTTTAAATACACGTATTGGGCAAAAATTTACCTTGAAGTTGCAATTAAAAAAATGATATAAATTTAATATTATTGTTTTTTTTTTTATAGCGTTTTTTTAATTAATATATACTATAATCAGTTGAGCTCTCAAGAAAAAGAAACTTCGTAAACATTAATTAATTTTTAAAAGATTAAAACAATGAAAATTCCGTTATTTTAAAATGTTCCGTTACAACAAAGATCTTTAATTAATTGTGTTTAAACTTTTATTTTAAATATTAAGTTTTAATATAAACATGGCTCTTGTCAGCTATTTTATCGCCAGATTAAAACCGATTTGAAAATATTATTGCACAAATATTAAGCATTTTGTAGCCCCCCCCCCCCGACTCATATTTTGTTCGTCTCTTTTTACCGAACAAAATATGGAAGCCCGTAGGTAACCAAAAGGACATTCAGTAAAACCGTATTTCATATTTAATATACAAATGTTTATAAGATTATTAATTGTTAAAATGTGTAAATCTTAAAACCTAACAAAATTATAACAAAGATTAATTATTAATTGCAGTTTGAAGAAGATAAACAAAGGTTTTAAAAAAAGCATTAAGTCGCTTCTGCTTTTCCATGGTTCGTATAGTTAACACAAGGCTGACGTCACGGGAACATGCGCTCTGTTTTTCACATTGTTTTGAGGATACTTACAGTCTCACAACTTTTCTATAATTAGCTATACGATGAAGCGACGGTCAATGGCATCGTTGCTACCGAAAGAAGGCCAGCGAACTGACATGACGCATGAAGTAGCGGCATCATGGCAAAGGAGTTTTTTTTTTACCATCGTAATATTTTACCTAAACATTTTATCTCGTGCATGTTTGTCTTGTCTTTTTTTTTTTTTTTGCGTTATTTTCATTTTTCGACAGAGAGTGATAAAGTAAATAATTTTTCTAAATGCATTTAATTAAAACTTTCAATAATCTCATGACCTTAATTTAATATCATTATCAACAAGGAAAGTTGAAAGTGTCAAGTTATTCTTTTAGTTTTTAAAATTCTAAAACAAATAATTTTTAAATAGCAATTTCTTTCAGTCTGTCCTCTTAATCTAATATATAAAAGGCTATATGTGTGTCTGTCTGTCCGTCTGTCTCCTCATTTTACAAACTCTATCTCTTCCGAAACCAAACGCCGTAAAGCGGCGCTAGCGACGTCAACAGATTGGACTTTTATGGACCTTTCTTATATGGGTCGTTAACCGGTTAAAATAGTTTTTAAAGGATGAAAAGTGGGCCAAAATAATAAAAAAAATATCGTTATACATGCAGTACATTCATTATAGTTTATCCTTAATTTTTAATTAGTTCATGTGCGTTGGTTCAGTGGTAACATAACCAGCTTTGAATGTTAGTTTTTCTTTAGGTTTCGATTCCAGCTGAGGCATCAAAATACTTTTTTTTACTTTTGAAATCACGACTCTATAATAATATATACGAAATCTTGATAAAAATAATATTATACCTAAGCATATTTTACGACCCGACAAAGCCAGGCGCACCTCCTACCCTCCAGCAAGTAATTAATAAACCTTTTAAGTTAGTGTTTTGAAATATTTTTTATTTATATTTTATTTATTTAAATAGTTTTATTTTTTTCGAGATCGCGTATTTTTTAAAACGAGTAAACAACCTTTAATCGATAGGTACAAGCAATGGTTTGCCTCAATCAGGCTTAAGATAATAGTTTTATTTCTTAATTGGAATTCATTATTAAGATGAGTATTATTTATATTATTTATGCTGAGAATGCATTTAAGAGATTCAAAGTTCCTATCTCGTTTTTCTTTATTTTCACTTTTTTTAATTATTCCATTTTCACCTCAAGCAAGACACAGTGCCACTTTTAAGTAATGGGCTACTATCGGGGACATAAGTTTCGAGGATATTATAAAGTGGGGGGTGAGCAGCAAGATATCTGTTCACATTACACTTGATGTTCTGCATGTCAGTACAGTTGGGAGAGCAGAATCCCGGAAGAGAGTTCCTGAGTTTAGCTGTTCTGGAAAAGAAACTATTGGAGTAGAAGGCTTTCTTACTCCTAGACATCTCTACTGTGTAGGAGTGGGATTTAGCTGCTTGTGGGGTTGTCGGGGGTATTTACGTCGAAGGGGCACAAGTGCTTGTAGTTCATCAGAGCATTCACCATTAAAATACTTGGGTTTAAGTTGAGTAAAGCTTGGTCTGCACAACCAAATTTCCATACCCTACAACAATTTACTCAACTAAAACCCAAGGTATAGCCTGCAATACAAAAGAACCTAACGCTCCTGAGACATATTGTAAAGACAGTAACATATGAACAATGTACATATACAACAATAAATAGTGAGGTAAAGTAAGTAATGAAAGCGAGACACTCATATGTCTGCACCGATGCTGAGCTTGTTTCCTGCTAGTCTCCAAAACATAAACAAATATGAAAACGCTCGCTAGCGAAGTATGAAAATGTCACAGTAACAACAAAGTTAACCTACAAAACCAATATAACATTCTTCCCTCCTAGAAAGAAAATGATAGCACTGTAGGTATGCGCTGACACAGCAGACCTTAGACAAACTAGAACAGAATTAATAATATACACAAACACATGTATACATCACCCCTCCTCTCAGCCAAAGACATCTATACACCTGATTTAGTCCCAGCCATAGCGTATAGGAGGTTTTGAGATACGAGTAGATTTCCTTGCTTCACATGGAGTGTCATTTTCACACTTCAAGTGTTGTACCTCCTCAGCAGCAGTCTCCTCCTGTACTGAGGCTGTCCGATCCTCTACGTTAGGTACCACAGGTGTTAGATGAGTCTGTCCAAGTTCCTTAAGGTAAGTTCCTTGAATAGTTGAGATGTCAGGACACTGGGCTAGATTACGGACAGATACCGTAGACTCTCGCCCGTCAGAGTACCTGATGGTGGCATAGGTGGGATTGCAGTCAAGAAGTTCAACCTGATCCACAAGAGGGTCATTCTTGCTGCTTCTTATAAACCGTCGCAGCAACACAGTACCAGGTGTCATTAACCAAGAGGGAAGAGAGTTTCCATGAGTCGAACGTCGTTGAAATGTAAAGAACCTTTCATGTGGCGTAGTGTTGGTAGAGGTACATAAGAGTGATCTTAAGGAGTGCAGCACATCTTGAAGAACCAGGTCCCAGTGAATATCAGGCAAGTTACGGGACTTGAGAGCTAATTTGACAGATTTCCAAACTATGCCATTATATCGTTCCACTTGAGAGTTGTCTGTGGGGTGGTATGGGGTAGTGCGACTGGTTGCAACTCCCTTTTGCGAAAGGTAGTCTTTTAGGTCCTTAGACATGAAGAAAGTCCCTTGGTCAGAATAAACGTAGTGTGGCATTCCATAAAGAGTAAAGATCTGCTCCAGACATTTTATCACTGTCGAAGTGTTCATATTAGGAGAAGGGAATGCAAAGGGGAAGCGTGAATACTCATCAACTACTGTTAGCATATAAGGGTTACGTGAAGCAGTAGGTAAGGGTCCCTTGAAGTCAATGCTGAGCCGCTCCATCGGTTGTGTTGCTTTTATTAGCCTCCCTTCTGCAGGATTTTAAAACCGAGGTTTTAAGTCTGCACAGATCCTGCAGGAAGCACAAGTCCTCTTCTGTGGAAAAGGGGATATTTTTTGTTCTCACAAAATGCAGCAGTCTGGTTATCCCTGGATGACAAAGTCCATTATGAAGATCTGTGAGGGTTAATGATGTAAAAGCTGAACAACAAAATACTCGAGTGAGAATATCTGGCACCACATTTTCCTTCCCTGGTCGATATCTTATAGCATAACTGAAGGCTGCAAGCTCCAGTCTACATTCTTGGATCTTGCTATTCTTGATCTTGTTACGTTTTCTACAGTCAAACATGAATGCCACAGAACGTTGATCAGTCACAAGGTTGAAGTGACGACGTGCTAAGAAGTGGCTCCATTTCCTTACTGCTTCAATAATAGCAGTAGCCTCCTTTTCGACTATGTGGTAATGCAGCTCATTCCCTTGTAGTGTCCTGGACATAAAAGCAACAGGTCTGCCTCCCTGGTTGAGTACTGCAGAAACAGCAACATCAGATGCATCACACTCAACCTCAAAGGGCAAGTTTTCATCCACAGGGTGAAGAGTGGCCGCCTCTAGTTCACCTTTGAGCTCATTAAATGCTTGTAGTGCTTTTTCATCAAGTGGAAACTTTCTTACTTTCACCAACGGTTGTATTTTCTGCGAGAAGTTTTGAATCCATTTAGCATAGTAGGCAAACATTCCTAGTGTCCTTTTTAAAGATCCAGCATTTGATGGTGCTGGAAGCTCCTGTAAAGGACGAAGTCTCTCAAGATCTGGCCTTATGACTCCCTCCCCCACACAGTACCCAAGAACATTGATGGAGTTCACAGATTTTATAGTTTTTGACTCATTAAGGGTTATGTTCCTCTGACTGACAACCTTCAAAAAGCGTTGCACATTTTGGTCGTGCTCCTCTTGCTTTTGACCAGCAATAGTAATATTATCAAGGTATGGGAAGGTATCTTGCAAGTGTTCATCCTTGATTAACTTGTCCATAGCCCGCTGAAAAATGGCTACACCATTTGTGACTCCAAATGGCACCTGCAAAACTGGTATAGGCAACCATTGGCTTCAAAGGCAGTGTATTTCCTCTCGGCCTCCTTTAATGGTATCTGATGGTAAGCACTTTTCAGGTTGAAAGTAGAGAATCCACTGTATTTTGCCAAGTTGTTGACCATCTCATCAATTCTTGGAAGGGGGTACGCATCCAGTTCTGTGTACTGATTAATTGTCTGTGAGTAGTCAATACACATTCGTTTCTTGTGTCTGTGTGTGGGATCCTTCACCACTACAACTTGAGCTCGCCAAGGGGATAAACTAGTCTCAATTATGTCTTCTTTGAGTAATATGTTTACTTCTTCCCCAATAAATTCTTGGTCTTCCTTACAGAAGCATCTTGACCTGGAAGCAATCGGCTTGCAATTAGGTGATAAATTGGGAAACAGAGAGGGCTCATCTAATGGTGCTGTAGCAAGAGCACAGTATGCATTGTCTCCCTTCAAGGTCAACTCAGGCCTGGGTCCTCCATACTCAAACTTTACACTCAAATGCATCTGCTAGAAATTCTGACCAAGGATCATGTCTGAACAAAGATCTTTCATTATTCCTAGTCGTATACCTGAATAGTATTGGTTATTAGGGTTGAGTTGAAGGTCTGCTATTACAAATCCTGGAGAACTAGTTGTCAGAGATTTCTGGGCCAAAGAGATACCCCTACTGGTTTTGTGCACTTTCAGCCCTAATTCCCGGGCAATCCGCTCATCAATGTAGCTGTCCGTGCTGCAAGAATCCACGAGAGCACTCACCCTCCGACCACCAATGGTTGCCGAGGCAGCAGCCTTTGAGAGACCCTGGGGAACATTAGTGGCCAAAATATAAGAGGTGGAGCCGAAAGTGTGGCCATTAAGCCTAAGGACACCCTTGACTTGAACTCGCCCGACTTACACGCCCGGGCAAAATGCCCCTTTTTGGCACATTTGTTACAAGTAGCCTCACGTGCTGGGCAGCGATTCCGTCCATGGTAAGGACCACCACAAAAGAAGCAGTTTTTGGTATTACTACAGGTTGCAGCCACTGCTGATTTCTCAGATGCCAGCACTTCCTGAGCTCCATCCTCCTCAGTAGTAGTCGCCAAAGAACCTTCCGAGGTCCGTGAAGCAACTACAGCAGCAGTGTGAGCAGTCCATGGAGTATAGGCATCAGCATTACGCTGAGCCAGGTCTAGTGTGTAGGCTCTGTTGTAAGCAGCCTGCAGATCAAGAGTGTAACTTTCAAGGAGGCGTTGGCGTATCAGGGGTGAGGCAATGCCATTGATAAAAGCATCGCGAATTGATTCCTCACGGTACTTTTCCGCACTCACAGCCTTAAAGTTACAATCCTTGCTTAACTTACGGAGTTCTCTGAGAAACTCGTCAAGGGATTCACCCAGCTTCTGTTGTCTAGTTGCTAAGAGGTGTCTAGCAAAGATTTAATTGGTAGTTTTTACATATAATTTTTGCAGAGTAGAGATAGCAGAATCATAGTCTTCAATGTACTCAAATACATTATGGGTCACACAGTTGACCAACGTCCGGAACGTACCTGGAGCCTTGTCCCCGCACTCCTCAATGAAGTTCTTGAAGGTTCTGTACCAGTGGCGCCACTCCTTCGCCGCTGACGGAGCGCTGGGGTCGATGTCTAAGCGCGTGGGCTGGAGCACTTTCTCCATGGTTGGTCGTAAGT
Organism: Euprymna scolopes; assembly: GCF_053919585.1. NCBI lineage: Eukaryota > Metazoa > Mollusca > Cephalopoda > Sepiida > Sepiolidae > Euprymna > Euprymna scolopes. Next base: position 148,529,417 of record NC_136487.1, on the reverse strand, counting down.
TGAGTAAAGCTTGGTCTGCACAACCAAGTTTCCTTACCCTACAACAATTTACAATTAATATTGAATAAAGTTAAATTTCAGTGTATAGCGTGTTCGTTATTTCTTTAAGTGTTTACAGTATCCAAAAACTTTTCAATCCTTTTTTAAAAGGCTCTCATTCATTATTGACAATCTGCCGGATCGACAGATCTCGCTTGCTTTGCCTATTTTGCATGACGTTATTTTTTCAGTTAACAGGCCTTGTCGTTCGGTAGCCTCGCTATCATCCAGATAAGTTTAAGATATAACAAGTTACAAATATAATATAACTAGCAGGCCGCCTAAGATTGCTCGATCGTAAAATCCATATAAATATGATATTTAATTCATGCAGATTTCGCATTTATTATATTTAGAACAATCATGTACTGATTGTTATATTACACTTAATATAATTAATAAAAAAAAAGGAAAGAAACTGAGACATGTGAACAATGCTTTTTTTTAAATAGTTCATTCTTGTAAATAAATAAAAAATACTCGAGCTGAGATCGAAGCCAAAACCTAAAGATAGTGAGTCAAATACGATAACCATTAGGCCAACCTACCACGTTTTAACGAAATTGTTTATATATATATATATATATATATATATATATATATATATATATATATATATAAATCTATTTACTAATGTATTAAAACTTTCAAGCTTTTGATAAATGAGAATTTTAAAGTTAGTTAAAGATAGATTTTATTCAATTGTTCAAGTATTTATAAATTGCTGCGAATTTTCCAATGCCACTAACAAATTATATTTTTCTTCTAATAAGGACTTATAATGCCTTGATATAGTTCAGAATAGGCTTCGTAGCCTCGTAGGGGATATTCTTTTTCTCTTCCCTACAACCTCTTTCTCACAGAAGAGATGTTGCGAGTTTGTCACTGCTTTATCCTTATTTTCATGGCAATTGCTCGGCTGAGCTCACAACTATGATCCCCCCTCGCCAAACTTTCACAAGAAACACTCGTCTAGCAGAAATCATTATCAATAATTCCCCCACTCTTTATCTGTGCCTAAACTTAAACGTAGATTCCACGAACAAAGCTGCTTTCTTAAAACTGCACGCCTGTGGAATTGTCTTCCGTTTTCTTGCTTTCCAGCTGACTACTATATGGTTGTCTTCAAGTTCAACGTAAACAAGGTCATGATGAGCCTTTCCACTTAAGTTAACAAATTTACCGAGTTTCCATTACTAACGATTACTTTATTGTCCAACTGATTACGGTGCACTCTTTAATCCTCATCCTAGAGTGGCCTTTGGGCCTTGATAAGTGGTGATGCCTATGTAAAAAACAGAATTAATGTCATTTTAAATCTTGACATTCTTCTGACTTATTTTGGATACGATGTCAACCTTTAGATAAAGGATTGGTTGATTGGTCAGCCTCGGTTGGGTAATTTAATGCCAAATAGGGTAATTTCGGATAAAATTTTTATGCGTACAGTTGTTTATATATTCAAGTATGTATTCACAATGTTTAGTTTGGTTGTTTATAAAAGATGTTATTTGCATTTTGGACTTATGATTTAGTGGAGATAAAAATAGCATGCATGTCTGGTTGCATTTAAATCAACATTTTCAAACAGCCTGATCTGGTAGCACCATTAAGAGAAACTGTATTTTACAACAACATATATTTTGGTACAATTTCGTACAATAAAGAGATGGGAAGGTAAAAGGAGAAGGAGAGAACTATAACAAAACACATTTATCTGTAAAAGAGTTATTTGTTATGCATGTGCCAGTTAAACAGGACGTTTAAATGGGGCAGAAGGATCGAAAGTAACAGCCTGTTTCGGGCGTAGGCTTGACTGTCATGTTTTATCTGTAGAAGCACCTGTTTACCGATGTTCGACACAGAAACTAAAACTAGCCGTAAAGTATACTGATAATTTTATCGATTTTGAAAGATTGTCCATAGTTTTTCACCGGTAATTAATCCCTATTCTAGTCATATAAATTCGTTCGGTGTACAAGTCGCGTTCGTGCTTGGCGGGACGTTTGCGTGTTCTTCAAAAGAGAATAGAAGAGAAAGGAGAATCGGATTCGGAATTCTTCTTAACAATCAGTGTTCTATTTCTTCGCCATCGGCCAATTCTCTTTTCGCCCTCTTCCCAACTGATAGCAACCTCACGTGCACGAGATAATCTGTCATGGCCATCTAGTGGGGCAGGTTATTTCAATATTCCATAGGAATCTTTCACTTAGTGATACAAGCACCAAAATTGGCACAAATGACGTTCAAAACATACATTTTCAGAAAAGAACGTCAGCAATCAGAAAATTCAAGGTGGCTTTCAGTTTCCAAGATGGCTGTAGAAGCAAACCTGGCAAATTTAAATTTTGGTGCTTGTATGACCAAGTGAAAGATTGTTTCAGCAATCTGCCACACTAATCGAACAAAAACCAACGTCGTTTTATTCTCCCACCTCGAACAAGGTTAGCGCCTCAATTTGCATTTATATTCTTATTTTTGTATCTAACAGGTTTCAGGTTCGAATGACGGTGCCGCTCTGCAAAGGACACGCGCAAACCGTTGACGCTTAGTGCTGTAGTTCACCACACCGTTATTACAGATTTCTAATTTCTTTCTATACACATTGACTTTAAATGGTTAACTTCATGAAGAGTGCTACTTTTTGTCGCGTACGGGTTGACGATTGACTATAAAACGGCTAACTACAATGTAACTGCATAAGAGTATTTTGAAACGTATTGTATTGTACTGGATCCTGGATATGACCTTAAACTATATCCGATGCTGAGGCCCCAGCTTGCGAGCTTTGGGGAGTGTGGAGCAACCCTTTAATTGTCATTGCTCCCAGGTCCACTCTGACTCGGACTGGTAGTACCTGTTAGGGTCCCAACTATGGGTTAAATAGAAACCGACTTAGAAAAAAAAAATTTAAATCAAATATACTCTATTAAAAAAATTGTCTTTCAAAATCACTTGATTCGGCATTAAATAACCTAAAAAGGGTTGATATGCCATAAAACAAAAACAACCAACTTGTATTGTACTGGGTGTATACTCCCAAGGACATTGAGGAAGACGATGTTGAAAAGGCTAACAAGTCCTTTACATGGACCACTCACTTGACAACCAGGACCATTGTACATGGTTTGGGATATATTGCATGCCAGATAAGAAGCCGTCACAACTCGACCTGGATGATCGCTATTGCAACAACAAAATATATATGACACAATATATACACGACATAAATGAATACATTTAAAAGACCCACGATTAAACAACCCTTGAACTAAGCAATCACACAACTCTGAACACCCGCATTGTGTTTTATGGATGATAAAAAAGTGTTCTTAAAGGTGTTTCATTTTTGCTTTGTTTTATAAATTTTTAAACAAATAATCACGAGACCCATGAAAATGTCAAAAGACAACAGACCTTCTGGGGGTCTTTTAAAAAGACACATTAAAACGAACAAAGACCATTGAACAAAGGAGATGGACATGTATCGGATTACACACGCGAACTTCTTATAAAACGTTTGAATGTTATATAACTATTCAACAAATAAACGATAGCAGAAAGACTGACCATAACCCTAACTTGAACCCAACGGTAATAAATCTGGAACGTGACTGACCTAATGGATACACTCGCGTTTATTGTTTTTGTTTTGTTTTTTGTTTTTTCATTTTCTTTAGTTTTAAAAGCTCAAGAGAGCTAACTCCTGCTGAAGTTAACACTTGATTTCATTAGGATTTGAATTTATATCCGAGTTCTCTTTTACGAATAAACTTGGTCCCCTTTATGTATGCTAGCTGTAGTTCTTCCAGTAAATGTTTCCTGAGATTTTATTTTCATTAGACCACTTGCTCCTATTACAACTGATATTTCTTTCTGAGATTATGTCATTTTAAAATAATATTTGATGTCCGGATATTTTCTTATCCTTTCCTTTTCAGCTCTATTAAGTCCATAGACATTTGGAGCAGTGAGATCAATAGTAAGCGCAGTTCTCTCGAGTTTGTTTCATCTCTTCTCTTCTCTTCTTCTATTCTTCTATCTATATAAATAAAATGAACTCATTTTTCCCGTCGGATTTTGACCTTAATAGGATTAAAAATCAAGATATTTCATGCAAATATAATATGCACAAACGGCAGAACAATATCTGAGGTGTGTTATAGGCTTATTATTTCTCAAATTCCTCGATAATCTTAGATTTCTATACTTTTTCTGCTGAGAAGTCACGGCCAAAATCGGTTAAGATCAATGAAAGTGGTAAAATATTTTCTCTCTAATAAATTCCTCCTCCCCCTGCCACCACTTAACACCGTTTGGGGATCGTTCACAAGGAACAGTTGAGAAGAGAACACCGGTTTGGCTTCGTAGTTCTTTCATGTGAAGTTATTTAAAATCACTAAACTAAGCTGCAGTGCTCTGTGGCGTAGTGGCTAGCGTGCTGGACAATTCACATTATATTTTCACGTTCGCGCCGACCTACCGTAGTCGTTTTTTTTTTGTTTTTTTCCTAAACAACTGGAATGGACTTTTCTTGGTGGCCGAACTGTTAACGTTGCAGATGTTTTTTTTTTTTGTTTTTTTTCACACTTTATTTTCCTACTTTTACTCATGACTCCGGGTTTGATCCTTCCTACTTACCTACCATAACATTTTTTTAAAAATCCCCCCCCGTCCCGGAAACAAACACTCGGGCAACGCCGGGTACCCCCGCTAGTATTAAATATATGTATTGATGGCCTTGTATTTTCTGTATATGCTTACCTGTATATCTTTGTCATAGAACGCTGTCGCCTTTCCGTTTGTTGTTATCGATAATGGTTCATGTCGCGAGATGTAGAATTGGTTGGGCCCTGTTCAAATCCGATCGTTATAATTTACTCATTATGTGGCAATATTGTACGTACAGATATGCGCAAATATATTGTTAAAAAAAAAAATTAAAAAAAAACGTAAGATTATTAAAGCGGAAAACAATGTTTTCTTCATAAATCAGGGTAGATTTTAGCTCGACGTGCACAGGAATTTGCGTCATGGTACACGGTAGAGAAGTGAGAAACGTATTGGTTGGTTGTTTTTGTTTTTACGGCATATCAACCCTTTTCGGGTTATTTAATGCTGAATCCAAAGATTTTGAAGAAAAATATTTTAATAGAATATATTTGTTGTTTTCAAGTCGGTTTCTATTTAACCCATAGTTGGAACCCTAACAGATACTACCACTCCGGTCAGAGTGGACCTGGGAGCAATGGTAATTAAAGGGTGGCGCCACACTCCCCAAAGCCCGCAAGCTGGTGCCTCACCACTGGATATAGTTTAAGGTCATATCCAGGACCATGAGAAACGTATTGTTTCGGTGGAGTTCGACGTAAGGTTTGTCGGGCACCTGTTCTCGATATAGTCATTACCTCCACGCTAGTTGGAAATGTAATTTGGAGTTCACCTAAGTGCACTCTCTGCAAATTGCTGTAAAATTAGATCAACTTTCAACGCAAACAATGAAAACATAGACAACGTGTATCAAAGACTACGTAGTAGCAGTAGTGCATGACAGAAAAACGGGCGGTTCATCTAGATCTGCTTGCTGAAAATTGCTATAAAAATAAATCCATCTAAAAGCATATTAAGGAGACATAGACTAACGTGTATGAAAAAGTTACGTTCTGAAGGAAATTAAGTAACAATGAAACATGGTTCTAATTCATCTAGATGTATATGTATGTATGTGTGTGTAGTTTGTGTGAAACGGCACTAACTCTATTTGGGTTTAACCGGCTTCCTTCGAAGGAGGAAGTTTCATGGGAGTGTGAAATTTACAAGTGATCCCCAGTCGCATGTATATCCCCGTTAGGGGCAGTCGCATGTATATTCCCGTTAGGGGAGATGACAACCTTAGGTTTTTGCAACTCCTGCAGGGAGGTGTCGTCGTCCTCCTATATACAGCAGCTGGAATTCCCAAATTGGTGACCCATTTTAGTAATGACCAGACCCAGCGTAGCTTAACTTTGGTGATCTGACGGGAACTGGCGTGTCAACGTGATTAGACCGTATATCTACATGTAGTTGCTTTAAATTAATGTCAAAAGTAAATTCTAGAGAAAAAAAATTGGGTTCGTTGTTGGTTTTATATTTGTTCTTTTATTCCCTCTGCAAAGAGAAATAAAAGGAAAATAAATTGGTAGGAATTACCGAGACTTAGGGTGAGTACTAGGGTAAGGTAAATTTTTGCTATTATCTTTTAAGCCAAAAATAAAAAACAGCGACTATCTAAAAAAAAACAAAAAAAAAAACAGAAATAATGGACGCCATTTTTGATAGTCTGGTGTTCGGATTAGCGAGGGAAAATTCAGGGAGAGTAAATCTTACTGTTTCCACAATTTAGAATCATACAGGTCGGTGGAATCTGAAAGTCATTCGTTTTTCGATTTCTCTGCTGTTAACTATACAGAAGTATTGCAATTTTTATGTTTGTAAACGTTTCGATTCTAGCTGATGGCACAAAAAAAAGAAGCTTTTTTATACGAAATATGAACAAATTAAAATATCATATTTAAGCGTATTTTACAACCGGGCAAAACCGAGTGCCCACCACTAGTACTTAGTATTAATAAAGATAATTTAAGACACGTGTTTTTTTTGGCTACTCCAAAAGCGAACTTTTCTGAACAGGTGGATCTTTCCCAGCAGAATTTAGAAAAGTGAAACCAGTGGCTTAAAATGTATTCATAATGAACAATTCCGGGGGCTAATCTTACAAAACTGAATAAAATCAAGTTTTTGATGTGTTTTTTTTTCTTATTAAAAAAAATGGTGGACTTAACGAAGCATAAATGAAAGTAGGAAATCATCCGGTGCCAGTCAAGTTAATTTCAAAATTTGTAGTTCTTATTTAGATTTTGTTTAGCGGAAGACGAGCTCTTGTCTTGTATAACATTTCTTTGCTTATGTAAACTTTTTTTTATTATTAATTAAAAATTGTGTATAAAAAGCGTGCGTTTTTTTTTTTCGTATTTTTACACAACGACTTGAGTGGAATTTCCGCTAGAGAAGGGGAAGAAAAAATCAGTTGGTTATATAATACGACAAACAGAACCAGATGTGTCTCTACAGAAGCGTGACGGAATGTCTCCTTTTTATAGAGGAAAGCGAGGACGGATGTTAAAGAGATACGTCTATTCAATCTGCGAATTTAGCGATGGAAAGTATATTTCAAACTATAACGTGACAGGACAATACAGAAAAGTCCCTAAAAGAGATGCTTGGAAATTTTAGAAGAACGCGAAATTTTGCGTTTGGCAGATATTTTAAGGAGAATCTTGAGGCCGTGTTTACGCAGACAAAACGAGGGTTAATAGACACAAATAATATTTAATATATTAAAACCCTACGCCAGTAAATGGAGATTATGGTAACAAGTAGAAATCTCGACGAGAGTTATAAAGTCCGTGTTAGGATGACCCGGTGATAAATAGAAATAGACTCAGCTGCAGATGGCGTGATTAAGGCGGGGGTTTAAATGTTAGAGTTCTGAACACAAACGAAGTGCCGAAATATAGGAAGTGATGACGACACGTTGTCGAGGAGAGAAACTTTTTTAAAAGTTAGTTCGATTCAGGAAGCGGAATAGACAAAATGCACTCAACAATGTCGAAATCTATACGAGTGTAATCTCGAAATTCTGCCCGTGCGTCGCATTTTTAAGATTAAGTTTAAAAAAAACAATTTAACAAGTAATTAGAATTGATTTTAGTTGAGATTTGGATAGTTTTGTTTTGTAGGCGTATATAGGCGTGTACGGGCCATCCCTATATAGAGAGTGCTACCGCCTCTCTGATAAGATATTGGTTTCGCCTTCCATTAAGAATGTATATATATCTCTCTCTTTCTCTCTGAATCAAACATTTGAAAGCCAGCACGTCTAGATTGTGATACCATGCCCGATTAGGTGTGTTCGTCTAATTAAACAGAAAAGGCCCGACATACAAACCCACTATGGGATCAGCAACCACGCACGTATGTAAAAAGGCATTTTCGTTACTTTGTACCTTGATCACTCACTGGAAAAAACAAAAAATACAACAATGCGTGCTTACGTAAATGAACTGTTTGTCCAAACATTAAAATGTTTTCAATGTTCAAATTCATTCATTTTTTTCTTTCCATGTGTGAGGAGAATGCTCCTGGGGCTTAGGATAGATGATGATGATGATGATGATGATGATGATGATGATGATGATGATATTAATAGTGTTGAATAGATCGGAAGGTTGATTTTTTTTTACTAACTGGCCTTATAATGGAAAACTCTAACACCAAATGGTCAGCTAATTGTGAGAAACGACGACTGAAAGAAAGATAGAGAAGTGTTCGTCAGAATATACCGAAAGAAAGTTACTTCACGTCCGCATGTCCAGAAAATACTCTTCCACACTTACCCTATGACCTCTCTCTCTCTCTCTCTCTCTCTCTCTCTCTCTCTATATATATATATATATATATATATATATATATATATACTAGCAAAAGTACCCATCGTTGACTGGGTTCAACAACAGCCTACAGAAAATGGACTCTGATTTATGAAAGTATGATAGCTTATGAAAAGGAAGGGTTGTAAAGAGATAGCTTCGAATTTAGGCGTATCAAAACCAAAGCAAAATATGATGAAAGTAAAAATGAAATAGATAACCCCCATAATTTATTATACCATACCTTTTCACACTCCAACACTTATCACAATGTTCTGTGGATCTATATTAAAAAAAACTTGTTAAACTTTGTGACATATTTCCATTCTATCGAGGCCAGGCGCGAACGAATACCCCATAATTTTGTTATACCATCCCTATTTTAGTTAAAACATACTTATTAAAGTATTATTATCTACATCTATATCAAAAACACTTGTAAACGATTTTTTTTTAATTTTTAAATTTTTTATTTCCATACTTTGTGGACCAGGCGCGAACACAGACCCCACAATTTTAATGAACAACCCTTCTGCCAGATCAAACATACCCATTCTTGTGTCACGATAAATCTTTTATCATTATATGTAATCAGTATTTTTAAATAGTCAACCATATAGGAGCCTATTCGTGACAGACACACACACACATTCAGCTTAATATTATATATATATATATATATATATATATATATATATATATATATATATATATATATATATATCGGATAAAATATTTATTTCCATCTATAAAATGACATCATAGAAAACCAAACACTGGGGTCAGACTCGAATCCAAAATGGCCACGCTAACGATATGTACCTCATGCATGTTTTCTGTCACTAATTACTCAGTTTCATTACAATTCGTAAATTGTTATACTTTCTCCTCTCCAATTAACTCTCCCAATTACGATATCCATAGAGGTAGTAATCGAGTAGCTCACCAACTAATTTTATAGTTTCACTACTTCTGTGATCACTGGAGCCACTATTAGTCTACGCTTATCGTGATTCACTGCAATTATTTGGTTTGACCATTACCCGCTTCCAATATTTAAACATAACGCGTTGCCTATAATTATCGCCTCCTGTTTCTTTGACATTAACATTTCCATTGGCTGAACAGAGATATTCCGTCATTTCAGCTTTCATTATTTCCCGAACACTGGAGAATGCTTCTATTGTTATATTCAATATAGCGGCTTCATTATATTCATTCAGAATATCAACCCCTTTCATTCTATCACGCTTTATTATATTTTAATCGAATCTTTAATGCAGTACCTAGCAGTCACACTACCATTTCCACAAAGGTTTTTATTACAGACACCAGTAGACAGACCGATACACACATATATATATATATATATATATATATATATATATATATATATATATATATATATTGTGACGGAACCAATAAATTGGATTACGTAATTAATTAAAAATTGAAATATTTAATTTCGGACCAACGAGAAATGTATCGTTTTTTGTTATTTTATTGTTTTATCAAAGTCAAATGAACATAGTTTCCAAGAGAGAGAGAGAGAGAGAGAGGAAGAGAGTATAGAAAAAAGAGGGAGAGGCTAAACCTAAAAAGAGAGAGAAAGAGATAAATTCAGCAATCCTATTCGTAGTTATTGATCTCTAATTATATGTGTATGTGAACGAAAGAGAGAGAGAGAGAGACAGAGAGAGAGTTTTCTATGACGTCCAAAATAAATGGTCTGATTTTTTTTAATTTCACACAAATATATTTATATGTCTGGGAGTGCTCTTAGATAGGTTTTGTATCAAGATCCTTTCCGATAAGTATCGAAAATCGATAATCGAAAAAGTCCCATTAAAAAAAGAACAGTTTGATATTAACCAATTAACTTATACAGCCTAACGTCACAAGTCCATTTGATAATTTTTATCACCTGACAGGCAGAAGAATCCGATGTACAACGTCAGCGGCGGGTGCTTTGATATGACAGAGGCACCTTCGAAATGAATGTTTCTATTTAAAACACAACTGATCGAGGATATTTGACTTTTGCATTTTATACTTTAATAGAAACCGTTACATAAGATCAAAATAATTTAATAAAATCCACAGTAGATTCTCTAATGAGCAGTGTAGAATACAATGTATGGTTGACTGCGTCATTGCAGGAAGGCATGTGAAGTTTCCTCCCGGTGAACCAGTGTAGGGCTCTGACTAGCGCAAGCGATTAATCCATTTGCTTGCAAAATGGCCGATTTCACGGCTTTCTATTAGAATAAACGTATTCTAAGTGATCATCATTCAATCCCGGGCAATGTCGAGTCTTTCGGCTAGTTTCAAATAGTTTTTCTCTCGAATTAAATGATTTTTATAGTAAACTAGCGGGGGTACTCGGCGTTGTCCGGTTGTTTGGAGGTGTGTGTGTACGGAGAGGGTTAAAGCAAAGAATAAGCGTAGTAATAACCCTGTTTAAATAAAAATAAAAAATGATCCTAAAATTCTCTACAAAATCAGCGAACAAACGTAAAAATTCTTTAAAATAAAATCGGAAAAACAAAAAGGAAAAATCAGGACAAAAAATAATGATGAACGTGTTCGGGAAAAAAAAACAGCGAAAAGCAAAAAACATAGCATAAATAACCTTTTGATTCGGTTAAGTCCATGCCAGGTGTTTTTAAGAAACTACGTAGTAAAGAAACCCCAAACCGGTGTTCTTTCGTAACTGTCTCTTGTGAGCGATCCCGCAACGGTGTAAAGTGGCGGCGGGGGAAGGAGGAATTTAGTAGAGAGAAAAGATTTTACTACCTCCATCAATTGTAACCGGTTTTGGCAGTGAACTCTCAGCAGAAAAAATATAGGAATCTAATATTATCGAGGAAGCCTATAATCGACCTATAACACACCTCAGATATCGTGCTGCAGTTTGTGTATATTACATTTGCATGAAATATCTTGATTTTTTAATCCTATTAAGGTCAAAATCAGAGGGTAAAAATGAGTTCTTTTTATATATATATTGGGACTATTGCGATATTTTATAGAAGTATTTTATTGCATATGCCAATTTTATTATGGAAATTGCTCTAGACAAGTCATGAAGCCACTTGATGTCAACAGCTTAAAATATATACAACTTTAAGGTAAAAAACCAGTGAACGATGAATGTTACATGGATAGATTCCAACCCAGTAAACAGCAATTCTTTCGTCTTGTTAAAATCATCGCTCATGGAATAGGAAGACGATGAGATCAAATCAGAGAATCGAGGGCTTGGAGGGTGCCGAAAGTAAACGCAAAGTGCACTTTCTACTTCCTTAAAACATGTATTGGTTAACGCGTTACAGTATTGTGAGTTGTTGGTTGATATTAAAATGAGCACAATTGATTTGTGGCTTAGTTCAAATATGAAAGAAAACCTGCAAATAGACAAGGCTCTTTACAGTGGTTCTCAAAGAACATTTAACATAGCGTTCGGTAAATATTGTGAGAAGAATCTTGAGACCGGTTCTGCAATGGTAAATAAACAACCCACAAAAATGATGTTCATATGTATATATATTTCTCTGCATGTGTGATGGGATTTCCCCTGGAGGTTGTTTTCGATATTTATCCACACAGCTTGTCGCTCGGATAGTGTGTTCATCCATATCTCTCGTCTCTGTTTGGCTGATACAAACGTGGTTCTGTCGGGAGTTTTCCTCCGGTCCCAAAGCTTCCAGAATCTAGGTCATTATTTAGATGGGATTTTATATTATTTGGCCGAGGTATCGTCCTGATCTTGTGCAGTGGTAAGAGGTCGATTCGCACAGGATTTTCTGCCCCACCCTTTGAGAAGATGTTAGTTTATTGCTAATTGCCCCTATCAAATGCCTAGGAAGGTTTTGAAAGCTAGAATTCTTTTTTTCTTGAGTACTAATTGTTTGACAATGTTTTCCTTTTCAAGCGACAAGTCACCAATATGGAATGCGATTTATGTAGACACCTTTGCGTCGTTGACAATAACAAAATTAACGATAAAAACATCTAGACGTGTTGTAGTTTATGTTTGAGAACCGCAAGCAATGTGAAATATGCTGGATTTTTCAAAAAATTATGTTCCAAGCGACGTGGGGACGAATGGAGCGGTAACCCCCATGAGAGAAGATTTCGTTAACAGCCTTGATTTATTTAATGACGTACCACGCCGAGGAAAATTGTGAATTTACTTGATTTTATGAGCGCCTTTCCATCATTAGCAGAGCCTGTTTCTGACCTGCCAATAACACATCTAATGAAACTTCCTGATAATTATTTATTGGTTTTAAAAAATGTTGATTAATCAATCATTCTACAGGGTGGAATAATAAAATTGTCGCACTAGAAAAGACGACATGATTCCATTTCCGTTTGATCCAAACTGGTCTTCTTTTTTGTTTGTTGCAGACCATATACTAGCTGACAAGTTCTATACAAATCCCAAGAGCGATGGGAGCCTTCTATCATGTTTTAAAGTGACACCAGCGAGATCAGAACTGCGCCGCTGCACAATTAATGCTCTCTACCGATCCAAGTTATGAAAACAGAACCATTGCCAGCATACTTAAAATAAAAATCCGGACGGTTCATGAAGATTCCGGCCACGGTTATGGTTTTTTGGTGTGATTTCAAGTGAGGGTCACATTATGTCACTTCACATATTCGAAGTTCGGCTTGAAAGCCAACATCAAAGTGTACCTGGATGTGCTGAAGAGTGTGGTGATCCCCTAAGAGCAATCAGGTGGTCGCTAGAAGACCCTGGGTTTGACAGCAGAACTCGGCGCCGATCCACAAATTCAAAGGAACCCAGGCTTCGCTTCAGAAGGAGTGCTACGATGTTGTACCCTTCTCTCACTGGCGCCTCTCTTTCCCCGATCTGAACCCGCTGGACTTCGTCGAGGACATTACTAACATGACCTCTCACAGCACCAACTCAGCCTAATTACCGCCATCCGCTCAGTATTCACCGAGCTACCGTCTGCGCTTGTGGAAAAGGAATGCTCCCAGTTCCGGACCCGTATCGAAACGGTGATTCAGGCTGAAGGCGGCTACCTTGAATAGATGTCAGAGCTATTATATAATCAAGTTACCTGATTGTTTTTTTTAATACAAGTTTTAAAATAAAGCTGTCGTGTTGTTTTCTTTAGGGCGACAAATCTATTGCTCCACTGTGCATATAATATTCTGCTTGTTCCTTCATTATTTAGTCCGTACGTTACATTTGAAAAGGGCCAAATACAAGTTTTGAAGACCAAACTGTTTTTTTTTTGTTTTTGTTTTTTTTAAGGCCAAATCTGCGAAAGTTAGCTTTAGAAACGCCAATCTGGCAAGTCTGGACAAAAATATGAGTGGTTTCCCTTTAATGTAGCCTCCTTTTCGAATATCTTTATAATAATAAATGGTAGTTGTGGTAATTTCGACGTGCAGCGCTTTTTCACCGAAGAAAGGTGTCAATAAAACGTTACGTAAAATAGGGAACATTCAAAAGAAACAGGGCAAAAAAGAACTTTGTCTGCGAATATGTACTGGACTGAAGGAACAAATTCAAAATTGCTTTTACAGTGTGACTTTATTATTTGTATTGACCTATGTAGCACAATATTTCTTTCTGGGTATTTAATAGTATTTATTAATTTATCTCATTTGGGTTAGTTTTACATTTAAACTATAAAAGATACTTTTTTCCACAAAGAAATGTTAATGAACTCATATTTGCTGCGTGTTATTGGTTATTCTGTCTGAAAGCTAATCTCAAGAAAAATATCAGCTTCATCAATGCACATTTGTTGAGTTAATATATTTCTCATTCCATGGAATTTCATGGGTTCTGATAGTTAATTATAATTTGTCGATTATTTATAAAATATTGAAATAAATAACTAAATAAAAGACGGTGTGGAAAAATCGCGTCAAAATAGACCTGGTGCAAAAATAATACTATAGCGAGGTAAAATAACATTGAACTGACAATCTATCACTTATGATTCCGAGGTAGTCGAGAGAAAATGGGTCAACGGAATTTGTTTTAGTTTTATATAAATTCAAACTTTTTTTTATTTTTTATTGTAGATTACTAGCATTATTTGTGTTGACGATGGTGAAGTGGGAGAGCATGTTTTGTTTTGGCTGATGGCACACCGCTAGAATTAACTCTCTATCTGTCCATGGAACAGAACCAACTGCTTTCAACTCAATTCAAATCTATGCTACGTAATTCGCTGTGACTTTTTTTTACAATTGATTCGCCTGTTACGTTTGATAGCGTCAGCTCACAACAAAAAGTTCAATAGCCAGGACGAATCATTCTCATTGTTTTCTTTTTCCGATTCATTCTGAATTCTCAGTTTTGGCGTGCACCCGATGTTGATTATTTAACAGATAGTATGTGAAATGAATTAAATTCATGATCCAAAAAAACTAAAAAAAAGCAAAAAAACAAAAAACAAAAGAAGCTTTGCAAATTGAACCATCAAGAAATAAAAGTGACGAATTAGCTTCTTTATCCATAGTAAACTTTAGGGCTGAATGAATATTAAAATACGAAAAAAAAACGTCAGTTTCCGTCTTATATTGAACAAACAAAAGGTGTCGTTAACATAACGAAAGTCGACGTCTGGTCTTTTGAAACAAGATAACTTCTTCATGAAACTCTACACATCTATTGGTCAATGCAGAGGTTAAAAGAGATCCCATTAATCTGCCTGCATATCATATTGTCCAAAGTGAATTTAGTCGACATCGTAGCGAAGTGTGGGCGCAACTGCAAACGGTCTATCGAGCCTCATTTAGTTAAATTACTTGTTAAGCAAACCTTATCGAAGAGATAGAGAAAGAGATAGAAACAAACTAGTGTGATATACCAGCTCCAATGTGGCAAAAATAATATATATATATATATATATATGTATATATATATATGTATATATGTAAATTATTCATTTATACTTACAGACACTTGTGTCTTATACTTACGCAATCATCAGCGTATGGTGACAATTGCTGCCGGTTATCACATTCGAACCCTTTTCTCCATTTTCTGAGACACTATCATAGAGCCATCAAACAATTGACACGTCAATGAAAGGAATTAAAAAGGATTAAACGCCGAATTCAGGCGAATACAATGACAATCTAGAGTGTTCGCACGAGCAGTAGTCGTGATAATTGCATAGTAGTCGTCATAATTCCGCGAATACAATGACAATATGCTCGAGTCAAAATCAGCTAATGTCATCGAGAATGAGACACAGGCTTTTTTTGTGTAGCTTACCTGCCATAAATATATGCTTATATTAATATTAAGCTTTACAGACGTTTAACCATGTTAATGTGTATACAAGATGTTTTAATATAGATGTATATAGATAAAATAGTAATATATATATATACGCATGTATATATATATGCGTGTGTGTGTGTGTGTGTGTGTGTGTGTGTGTGTGTGCGTGCGTTTATGGCGTTTATTGCGTGTGTCCAATTCCAATTAAAATCTGAAACCTAATCTTTTCCTTCTTGAAGAGAACCAGCCTCGAACGTATTCTTATTCTCTTCGGGCACAGAATGTTGACACAAGACTTCCGGTACGAATTTGCGTTATGGAACCACTCGAATTAATTTCAAAACTGCGTCACTGACCTGCCGATGCCGAATGTTGGGCGAAACGCCCAGACCACCCCAGCCGCCCCCATTACGCCAGAGACGCACCCCTGACCAGGATTTGAAGAAAATTCTTCAATTAAAACAGACACGAAACAGACATACTTAACCTACGTCCATACACGCTGAGCGCTTATCGCGTAAAATGATAACGTCTATTATAATGTAGTCGAGAGACAATGACTAAAAGTGTAGTATCTGTTCTGGTAATATTTTTCATCTTCTCTGCTCTCGGTTTTTAGAATGAAGCAATTATTATTTTCGTTTCAATCTAAATATCCTCACATTGAAAACCGAGAATTAACTCTTCCCTCGTGGGAAGGCAAGTTAATAAGAACGACTAAAATATTGAAATACTATTAAAAACTTAAGAGTGGACGACTGACAAATTCCCTTATTTTCAACTTAAGCGTGACAGATTAATAAAATGTGGTGCTTGAGAGGGTCATGCTATTTTTAGATAGGATTTCCAAGTTAAATTCAAAATGGTATAGTATCTTTTGTTTATTAAATTGTTAGGCGAAAGTATAGAATAGTTTAAAAAAAAGACCCTCTCCCGTATTAAGAATAGGTTTCTAAATAATAAAATTATTATTTCAGCCCGGTCCGTAAACTGCGTAAGTACCGAAAATGTAATTTCTTACTTAAGCGTGACAGACCTATTAAAATGTTATTTTAACCTTAGCCTGATAAATTCATCTAAATGTTATTTGAAACTTAAGTTTGACAGACCAATAAAATGTGATTTCAATTTTAAGCTTGACAGACCAATTAAAATGTTATTTTTAATTTAAGCATGGCACATCAACGAAAGCTTAAATGTGACAGACCAATGAAACTGAAGCGTTACATGCCAATAAAAATGTTGCTAAATGCATAAACGTGAGAGACTTCCGAAAATACGACCGACAGACAGGGATTCTAACTAAATTGCTTAGACCCATGTGAAAAAATATGCCTATTAAGTCTACACGTTTTACGATATAAACTGCTATTTTTTAATAGAAGTGTGATATATCAGCCCACATACCAGGCTATGTAAACTCTGACGGACCAAACCACTATAACCGATGTATGAGCGCATTAAAAAAGAAGCTTACTTCCGCATTTAAATCGAGGGTGGTGTGGGGCTATGATACTCCTTGCTAGAGGGTCAGGTTATCCTAAGAAAAGGGGTGTTGTTAAAGAGAGTTCAAAGAAAGAGAAGTGAAAATTGGAAGCAGTGGTGGGGGATATACACCGGTGTGAAAGAGTATTTTTTTGACAGAAACAAATTACGCCTACAGTTTTTCCCGTTATACGAACGTAGATATCATCAAACTTTTCTACGCGAAGATAAGGCAAAGAAAACTGCCCTTAAACCAAAAAAAAAAAAAAGGTAAAGTAAAATGTACTTACTATCATTCTTTTTTACCTAGTGTGTTAATACTAATCAAGACCCACAAGCAACTCCAGAATAAGGGTTAATGGGGTTGTTACTTGGTAGTAATCAGTATCGAGGATTCAACTGTGCCAAAACCAAAACGTAGATTCCATGAACAAAGCTTCTTTCTAAGAAGTGCACGCCAGTGGAACTCTCTTTCGTCTGCCTGTTTCCCACCTGAATACAACTTGGATGTTTTCAAGTCCAACATAAACAAATTCCTGATAAACCGCCCCCTTAAGTAAGACACTTTATCAAATCTTCAATACTAACGATTACTACGATACTCTCCCATTGATTACTGTACACGCAGTAACCCTTATCCCCGAGTGGCTTCCGGGCCTTGGTAAGTGGTGACTTCCATGTGAAAAAAAAAGATGGGTTGATAAGAATCTGTTGAACATTGGACTTGAAAACGACTATGCTGTAGTCAGCTAGCAAGCAGTCCCAAGGGATGCTATTCTACAGATGTTTGCTACAGAGGGTTGAAAGGTGTATGAAGGTGCTAATCAAGCTACAACTCATGAAATAGACATAAGGCAAGGAAAGTGATGGCAATAACAAAGAAGGATGACATAGATGTTCAATTAAAGACGATAGGATATCATATTCTATTGTTTACCAAGAAAAAGGTAACATATACGATAATGGATAACAGGATCAACGCAGTGGGCAGTGGAACTGGTATCTAGACGTCAGTAGGCACTGGAATTGGTAGCTGGACGTCGGTTGGCACTGGAATAGGTAGCTACACGTCAGTGGCCACTGATACGAGTAGCTAGACGTCAGTGGCCACTGATACGAGTAGCTGGACGTCAGTGGACACTGGAATAAGTAAGTGACCTTTTTTTGGTATCAGAACAGGTAGCTGGACGTCGCTTGGCATTGGAATATGTATCTAGAGGTTAATGGGCACTGGTACGGGTAGCTGGACGTTAGTGGATACTGTAATAAGTAGCTGGATGTCATTTGTTACTGAAACAGGTAGATGGACGTCAGTGGACAATGTTAGCCGTAGTTGGATGTCATTGAGCACTTATACGCGTAGTTAAATGTCAGTGGGCACTGGTATGGGTAATTGGATGTCAGTGGGCGCTGGTATGGTAACTGGATGTCAGTGGGCACTTGAATAGGTCACTGAACGTCAGTGGACATTGAAACGAGTAGCTGGACATCAGTGGGCACTGGTACGGGTAGCTTGACATCAGTGACCACTGTAATAGGTAGCCGACGTCAGTTGACACTGGAGCAGGTTGTTGGACGTCAGCGGGCACTAGAACAGATAATACGATGGGAGTGGTTAGCTGGCACATCGCTAAAAGTTCTTGAAAAAAACTTTTTTCCTGAAAGTTCCGTTCAGTTTTAAGTACACATACACAAACAGAAAACTTATTTACATTAGTGATACAGGGGGACTAGCGATTGGAGCTCAGTCGAGCATCATTAAAATAGCGAAATAGCAGAAATAGACCAACGTCTTTTCTGTGGTAAAGCGGCTACAAGTAATAAGTGATCACTTCAATTAGACTTTAAGTCGATTTTGTACTCTGTCAAGGAAGAAAAGATACCGCACTTTTCTATAGATACATTTCATCTAATGACAGGTACAATAGTCGTTCAAAAAGTAAGGCCTTCTAATTTTTAAACTAAAACCTATAACGTTGAAGTGCTATGATAACAGGAGTGATACTATCAAAACGAGCGACATTTATTTTTCTACATAGTCACCACCATTCTTAATGCACCTTTACCAGACACTTTTGATGCCTCGGTCGTAAAATACTGAATCGGATTTGTCACCTGCATCTGTCATGCAACTCTGAAATCGACGAACCAATCTCATAATTGTGCTGACATAAACTGCATCGGCATCGTAAGAATTCAAGGAGCACCGATGAGTGTTGATCGGTTCAATTTTTCTGCATGAAGGAATTCAATGACGCATCTCTGCTTCTGATGCATGTCCATGACAGTGGTTGCTTTCTTAGAGTCTCAAGCCGTCAATATCTGCAACAGAAAGATGAAACTTTTAAATTATGAATGCATAAGTTCAGTCATCATAACAATGCAATTTCAATCCCCTCGGATAGATTCGGGTGGAATAAAAAATAGGAGGTATTACTTTTGAACGATCGTTCGTCTTTTTTTTCTATTACAATCATATAGATCGATTTACGACAATATAATGTGATACAATATGTGTACAGGTGATATAATGTGTTTCTATTGTTTTTTATGTTGTTTTGTTATTTTTTGTTAATATTAATAAATAGGCAATTTTTTTGAGTTAAAATCTAGTTATTATTGCGCATGTAATCCAATGAAACATACGTGTAAACTGTAAATATGCTGTACAAATCGAATCGAACGTTTACAAAATCGAACCTAACCAACCGGAAGTACTGTCATATGTAAAAAAACTGAGCAAGGTTAAGTCTGAAACGAAATGGAAGTTTGTAAATTTCTGCCATTTCCTTAGATATGTATTCATTGTTTCCTGTCGTGCCTGTTATAGAGTGTTGAGTCATCAGCATAGATACCCATCTAAGAGGCAACGATAACCGAATCCTTAATCATAATGAGGGAATAGAATAAATAAGTTCAAATGCAAGGAGCACGTCTTTCTAAGGAGAGATAATGGCATATTCTATATTATGTCTAAGAATCTTTAAAAATACGAACAGGGTACGCAAATGATTATTTTATTTATTTATTTTTTGCAAATATTATGCGCCCTTGTCAGTAAGGAATTTGCAGTGGAGACGAGTGGAGCGATAGGCCCCAATACGCGCGACTTTCTCGCCAGCCTTAGTCTAGTAATGACGAAAACATCGTTAATTGACGTAAGTTTGATGAGAGACTCTCCATCGCCATCATTCGAGGGAACAACTCCAGCCTATTCTCGGCCTGACATGCCAACAGATTTTTATTGCTTTAATTTGCCGCGACAAACATTTAAGAAGCGTAGGTTTTGCAAAAAAACAAATTTGCTTTAACTAATGACAAGTTGCTAGCGATAGCTATGTACATATATATTATATAATTGTATGCATAAGAATCGAAGTCATAATGTGGGATATAATTAGTTTAATCTCATTTTAAGAAAATCCAGGCATATACAATCAACAGTAAGTTTTAATATGACATGGACGCCTTCGAAATGAAATTTTTCTGTCTTGAACACAACTGAACCATGATACTTGGCTTTTGCATATTAAACTTTAGTTCAACCCATTATATATACACTATTAATAAAATTCTAAATGTTTATTTACTTATATGTGTGTGTGTGTATATATATATATATATATATATATATATATATATATATATATATATATACCAACAAAACATTCGAATGGATGCACCGAATTGAATTTTTTCCCCCTGAAAGGTGTGAGTCCCTATATTTTCTTTATCTACATATGGTTCGTAACGAACAACGCCGAGTCACACAAAAAGCCCGAAATAAGGGTTTTTGGGCCGTTTCGTTTTTGTCTAAAAAGTTACCTGCCCATGTCAACGGAATTTAGCACTGTCTGTACACAGTCGCGGTAACATCTTTCGGCATACGGGCAGGACTTGTGGCGCAATGGATAACGCATCTTATACATATCAGAAGATTCCAGGTTGGAATCCTGGCAAGTTCGTAATAATTTTAACATCATTTTAGTCAATGTTTACTCACTATCCTTACCCTTAGGGTATTTTTGCTTTTTCAGTGATTTTGTTTTGTGCATATTAGAATTTCCCATTCTCCGAGTTCACAAGGTAAGCGTTGATGGCAAGACGATGTTGAGTGTACTTGGTTTTGAGTGTACTCGATTTTGTGTTTGATTCGGCGTTGTGTTGCCGACGCGGCGCAGCCGATAGTATAAAATATAATTTTATAAAACCAAAAGTAGGTACCGTGCAATGTAGACTACAATGTATTGTGAACTAAATCTGTTCGCGGATGCATGTGATATTTCCCCCCTCATGTGCACTGGAAAATAGGCAATCAATCGATCTGATTAAAAAATAAAAGGTTTCACCGATATCGGTGAAAATAAAAATATGAGAGTGTGAAAAACTATAAAACATTCGTTGATCATCATTCAATCCTGGGCAACTTAGGGTTTTTTTTTGCTAGTGTTTATATAGTTTTATGCATAGGAATCCGAGCCATAATGTGGAATACATTTAGTTTAATTATATTTTAGGCAAATCTGGTTAAAAGGTGGTGAAATACTGTGTTTAAAATGCAGATAACTCAAATTTTGTAAAATGTTAACTATTGTTATTAAATACCATGAAGCGTGTCTTGATGAGAAGTAGCTTAATTCACCGACCCCTCTCTAGGCCAGACCACAGTCGATAACCTTCTACCCGGAAGCTCGCCCTGGCTACGAACACTTGGTCGTTGGGCTCATCTGGTAACTCCTCTGCCCTAGCCGGTGACCTAATAACGGAAGTTCTTTTGACTAATGATGCAATGTTAACACAAACACCTCACATACTTTATCTCTCTTGCTTAAACATTTTTTTTGTTTCCTGAACATCATTCATGATGATCCTGTTGACGTACGTTTCTCGAATATCTAAGAATGTAAAAATTTCCTCCAAAAGGATATCGGGTACTTACGGGAAAGATCGCGTGAAGTTTGCCAACATCTCTAAGTGAAAGTGTTTCTGTGGAACGAACTAGATTCGAACTTGGCACATCGAGCTACCGTCATCTCACTGCTAAAGCTGTTGCTTTGGTTTAACACTTAGAGCCACGTATGATATTTAGATGACTGGGCGTGTAGCAATGCTGTTGGTCTATTGCGCTGAAATAGATTACAACAGCTAGATGTAAACTGAACTACCTCTACTCAAACATCCTACACCTTCATCAAGCAGTGTCTCTACAGCACTGACAGCTTACGGGACGGACCAGTAACAATATTAAACATCAATCAATAAATATTTCCTAAATATCAGTTTATTTAGTGTATTTAAATAGTTTTAGGAATATAATAGTTGCGCAACCTCCTGTTTGATTGATAATATTTATAAACCAATTAAACAAGATTCCATGAATTAAAAAATTTTTTATAAGACCCCTACAGCTAAAACGTTAGATGTTTAACATATTCTTGAATAAAATTCATGCAATGTTTTTTCATCAAAATTGAAATAAGAATTCTAGAAATAAGGTTTAGTATAATGGAGCTTAATCTTAATAAGGGTGCATAAATCATACTGTCCCCAACGGTCGTTGCCTTCACCAAACGCACATGGCCTCTTACTAGCTCGTTTCATCATTTGCTCGACACGACATACTTCGTTTCCATTAACAAGTCTAACTCCTTCCTCTGTTTTGTCTTCTAAATATATATATATATACTTTCGATAGGAAATCCTAAGTGTCCACTATTTTTCTTAACCCAGCACAAGAATAAGCCACGTTTACTTTCTCAATCATCATCCACCCTAATGCCATGGAACATTATTTCGTTAGGAATTTCAATGGATTTCCAGTCGATTTATTGTCCTCTGAGTATATTCTTCTTTATTTTTTTCGTATTGTAAACTACTTCCTAATATTTTTCGGTGTTCAAATTTGTCATTTATTACATAAATTAAAAATCAATAAATTATACATTCATATTAAATGCATTGCAAATAATCATACATTCATATATAAATTTTTCAAAAAAATCACAAACGAACAAAAACATGAATAATAAAACCAAACAATTGGTTTACCTACGAAGGGAAATCACAAGAACGAGTTATACTTTCTCACCGTCAAACACATATTGGAGTACCCCTAACAAATTTATATAAAAAACGATTATTCCTGATGGACTACTGTTCACTGGTATGTGCTTCACGTACCAGAGAAGGAAAATCAATATAGTATTTCCCTGGACATTTTTGAATGCAACCCAGAAATTCTTTTAATCACCTCTTATACATGCAGACATTCAACCCTTCTACTTTAGCATCTCTCGTCGCCGAGCAACTGAAGGAATTTTTCATTTTTCAAGAATAATCATCACTTTTTAAATTTTCTCACATGATGAACAAATACACAGACAAACAAACATAAATATAAAGCAGTGTCCTTTTACTAGAACACAGAATGTATTTGATGTGGGATCGCAATACAGTATTGGCAAGACAATTAGATTTCTTCGAGGAAAATAAATCTGCAGCTTATAAAAATGTATTTTTCTTCTTACATTTAGTGTTTTTAAATATAAAGTGAGGTAGGGTTCTTTCTTGACATCTCGCAAATCATCTAATTAACTTCCTTTGCATCTCCTTCTATTACTTTTCTTAAGTCTCACGAACAACTCTTTAAATGGTAAAATACCTGATTTATTGCTGTTAGAAGCCTCGGCTCTAAAGCCAACATAATATGGGCCATGGTTGGAACGGCGCTTTCTTTGTTAAACGCACTGTGCAGTTCTAGGAAGTCTACCCTTTTAGGCTGATGTATCCCGACTTTCGTGTGGAGTAAGTTTATTGTAAACTTACGCTTGAGGCCCCTATCGGGAAATGTCGACAGTGCTACGCAGGTAATTTTCAAATGGCCAGAGTGCTCCTCTTTTGGTGGCGTTGGCTTCACTTTCCCCACATTCCTGACCTTGTGTCACATCTTTCTGCGGGTGTGAAAGAAGGAAATAACAGCTCTGTTAATAGCTACGACAACCATAAATTGAAATAACTTTCATATAGTACGCTACGCTTTTATATTCTTTCCTGATACTATATCACACATTCTATTTTCCTTTTCCTTTCCTAAGTCCAGAATTATCACCCATTCTCCGATTACCATTTGTTCGTAACACTGGCTGCACATCCCGTGCGAAATGTAGGACAGTTTCCATTCCCGTTATAAGCGAATTTCCGAGTCTCCTCTGACCAAGTCAAGAACCATGGCTTCAATGCAGAGTTCCTCATTGCATTACTCATAACCTTTCTGTAATATCTTAAACAATAAAGGGAGATAACCTCTGGTGTCACAGGAGTTACGGCCCCTGGTGACATCCGGGGATAATCAGTCTGTACTTCTTTCCCAATACGCAATGCAACATTATAATACTGGATCGCAAACCTGTTGAAGACCTTGTTAGGTTCCTTAATAAATCACATATAAGGTAAGTCACGCTTTATAAAATGTGTTGTTTTTCTAGTAAACAATCTAAAGCAGCAGAATTTAGTCTTAAAACCATCAGAAGGCATCTGAAAATGAAGGGTTTCAATCATTTAAAACGACTGCAGAAACCACTTCTTCTTGAACAGCATAAAACTAACCGACTTAAATATGCCGCCAAATACAAAATATAAAAATGATAAAACTACAAAATGCATTGGAAACTATAATAATTGCAATAAACCTACTAAAAACATAACCTATACGAATGGCAGAAAATAATCCAAATACAATACAAAACCAAATTAAACCGCAAGCATTAGCCACTAACACAGATAAACCACAAAGCAAAATCCGTAAGCGTAAAAATAGACATAGGGAAATCCTATGGTTCAACCCTCTATATTCTAAAAATGTTGAGACAAACATAGCCAGGGAAAAAAAAACTTTAAAGGGCCTCATAGACACAATAAAATCTTTAATAAGCACACGATCAAAGTGTCTTACTCAACTATGCCAAACCTACATCAAGAAATAATTACTTCTAACAATAAAAAAATAGTAAGATACAAAACGCAAATACAGAAACTATAGCAGGCTCTAACTATAGAAGAAAAAATAAATGTCCTCTACAAGGTACCTACAAGATAAAAAATGTGATTTATAACTGCACAGTGTCACAAACCCCAAATATAAATTATGTTAATAGCAACCAACAAATCCCTTCTCACATTCTAACTCTAGCACACAGTTAATAACAACACCCACATAAACCGATCAACCAATCAAATTCAGCCAAACCTATTACATACCAATACCACTCCTAATCTAGCTGACACCAACCAAATATATAATACAAAATATAATTTACTTCGGTTCCACATCTGGATTTATTAAACATAGGATTTCAACCCACAAGCACACCTTTAAAAATCCTTCCTTAAAAAACAGACTTCTTTATCACAGCATATTTGGTGACATATTCCCTTCAATCAAAAATGGAAAATAATAGGATCTTATAAAGCATATATGCCGGGGGACAGATTCTGTGGACTTTTTAGATATGACGCCTTTAAGATTTTAAAATACAACAAAAATAAAACCATTCTCTTAAACTTAACAGACGAATTTTTTTCGGGATGCATTCATAAACGTTGGTTTAGGTTCGACAAATTTAAGCCACCATAAATCATAAAAGTTTCTTATTACTAATCTATCTTAAAATTTATAATTTATAAATTGATAACTATTATTATTACAGTTTCATTACTATTATTTTTTATTATCTTATCTGATATTTTACAATTATTTTTTATTTATTTTATTATCTATTTAATTTTGAATTTATATGTTACTATTTTTATTAATATAAATAAACTTATTATTTAATTACTACCATTAAGATTCATTTATTACTATTATTAATTTTATTAATATTAATATCTCTAAACCATTATATAAAAATTAACTTATGACTAATTAGTGGTTATCTCCCTTTGAACAGTAAAATTATTTATTTTTCAATTTAACTATAATTATCTCCCTTTGTAATTGAAATACTGAAGTTTAATTCAAATATAGCGTTACTAACGAGTTTAACTGGTAATATTATTCTGTTGGCGTTTCCTTTGGAAGTTTGTATATATGAACTTTTTCAAGCATTCATAAACTAAATTTGACCTCCCAATGAATGCACTGACGATGACACTTACGGGCTTTAAAAGGCGAACCATTAAAAGGCATATATATATATATATATATATATATATATATATATATATATATATATATATATATATATATATATATATATATATATACTAGAAATATTTTAAAATATCCAATCTTAACCTTAACTTTCCACCGGATTTTATTTTACTTTTGTTTTTATTATTATTTTCATTTAATTTTACTTTGTTTATCAACATCAAAAAAGTATCGATTTTTCTTTATATTTTAAATATTTTACAGATACATCTGCCTTACTTAAAAAAAAAAATGCTAGCTTTATTTTTGGTGTCTTAAAAAAAACCCACGTAATATTTTTGCTGATGAGGAGACTTTGTTTCAAAAAACTAAATGATAAAATTATTGTCCGAGACTTATTGTATATCTCAATAAAAGCATCGTTTCCGAAACGATCGTACAATTTATTGATTTTGTTTGTTCTTCCCTGTGAAACCGATTTTTAATTTTTAATTTTAATTATAAATTATTTTTTTATTTTTATTTATTTATTTTTTTACACGGTAGTCACCACTTATCAAGGCCCGGAAGCCACTAAATTATCAATCAACTTACTCAATTATATATATATATATGCATATATATACACATATATATGTGCATATATGTACATATATATGCACATATATGCATCTATATACACATATATGTATGCATGTATGCATAAAACGAGATACATATAAGGATGGATTTTGTCTAGAAACAACATGCATATAGGCTCACTTATATATCGGATACATATACCTAGAAATGTGTTCGTGTGTGTTCAAACTTGATGTATTATGTTTCCTCGTTATGTTATTAGGGCGTTGCCATATATAATATAATTGAAGGTTAATCCATCATCATTACCCCTTCCTGCACGATGGTGTTTTGAGCCAACCAACATTTCCAAACACCTGGTTCCGTTTATCCGTCTCCGTCGTGCGTCGGAGGAGGTTGTTCAACAGGTCTTGAAACATAACACTCAGACGGCCGGTGCAGGTTGCTCTCACTGGATGTCAAGATCAAGTATTGCGTGAGACGTGCGACGTGGTCGGCCGGTGAATCAATATTTCTGCAACAAGACAACAACTGCTTTGTGTTTGTTGGTGAATCTTATCGATGTGTCGTGACTAAAGTCAGTCATCAAACTTCTATTGTTTCTAATGGACCAATGTTATCTACTATCCTGTATGCATCTGGGACTCGGCATCTTAAACAGTAGGTTGAAGTAATAGTTCATTCACCGTATTAAAATACTGATTTAAAAAAATACTCTTGACTCCAAATAATGCATTTTGTTACTAAGGTGTAAGGAGCTACTGTTTGGGATTGTGACTAATTTAATTCAATTTAATATTAGCGAGATGTCTGTTGACAGGACATTGCAACTTATGTGGGTAAGTACACTTTATGAAGCAGAAAACAGGGATGGAATTTCAAAGTCTGGCAATCGGAGAGAAGAAACTATTAGAGTTTAATACTTTCTAGCATCTAGGGTTTCAATTTTTGAAGAAGTAGGTTTTGCAAATTGTCAGGTTAATCGGGAGCATATACGCCGATGGGCATAAGTGTTATGAGTTTACCAGGGAACATTACATTAGAATTCTTCTAAAACATGTACAGCGGTGCAAGATTGAGGCGATGGGGCAGAGGTAGGAGCTTGGCAGATAATATGACATCTATTAGATTTGAAACTATTTTTGACCCTTTCTAATAGCAAGAGACAAGTGGTAGATGTATTAGTCAAGACCTGGCAACAATACTCCATGCGTTGAAGAATCGTGGTTTTGTGAAGATATAGGATGCTTTTTGGTATGAGCTGATAGTGATATGATGTATTATTCGAGAAAAATCTTGAAGTACTTAGCCTTCAGAATAACACCCATCGTGCTGCACAGCATTCTTCAAACCACCTACAAACGTTACGATTTAATAAACGTTATAATTGTTCTGCTTTGAAACGAACATTTTTAATAGATTATTTTACCTCCACCTATACAGTCCAATGATTGCCCTTTTCGTAAAGTACCATTCAGCGCAAACCTCATGCATAGAGGCTTTAAAATATTTTCACACTAGGATTTGGCTCTTCAAGAAACTGCTCCTTTTGTCTCAATAAGATATATTTCGGTCCGGTCCTAGTAAATCATCCTTCCACGCATGATCGTCTCCTTCATAAGGGGTTACAGCCGATCAGTTAAAGCATCCCTATCGAGGACCGTTAACAAATGTATTTTCGGCTTTTTGTTTACCCTTTGGGAGCGGCTAATTTTGCTGCAATGGGAAGCAGGTACCCCCACGCTCACTTCATATACAGAGCTGGATTTATCGAAGTTGACCATAGACAGATAAGACAACGTCTGCACACAAACCTATTCCTTAACTTAGTAACAGGTTCGAAAATTATTCGAATGTTTGCTACGTTATTTTTTTTTTATTTTACGAGCGTAGTAAAATTCAAATTTTAAACTTACAAATGTGGTTAATAACATTTTATTGATACGTTTCTTGCGAACACATTACTAAATCTTTCTCATTTATTCATATAAATAGACAAGAAGGGTTACTACGCGTTGCCCGGGGCAAAGGTGTAATTCATTTCTATAAAAAATGGCACATATTCTATTATAATTCTCATCTCTTTACCATCGCTCTTTCTCTTTTTCCCACTCCTTGTATTCCTCTCTCTCTCTCTTTCTTTCTCTCTCTCCATTTTCTTTTTCTCCCAACCAAGCCTACTCCTTTCGATAGACACACACGCCCATATATACACACATACACGCGCACCAACTTTTATATACATTCCTCAAGGAATGACTTGGTATAAGGAAACTTATTCCTTAATCAAAAAATTAGTGTTATATATATATATATATATATATATATATATATATATATATATATATATATATATATACATACATACATACATACATATACACAAACACACACACATATATATATATGTGTGTGTTTGGAAAAATGGAAACGGCACTAAGCCCATGCGGGTTTATCCGGTTTCCTGCAAAGGTAAAAGTTCCATGGGAGTATGAAATTTCAAAGCGGTTCTCAGTCGCATGTATATCCCTGTAAAGAGAGATGGCGACGTTAGGTTTTTGCAATTTTGCAATCGCTGTCCTCCTACATACAGGCCTGGAATTTCAAAATTGGTCACCCACCGGTACAGACCAGGCTCAACGTTACTTAACCTCGGTGATCTAACGATATATATATATATATATATATATATATATGTATGTATATATGTATGTATGTATATATGTATGTATGTATATATGTATGTATATATAAATGTATGTATATATATATGTATGTATATATATGTATGTATATATGTAGTATGTATATATATGTATGTATGTATATATATATATATATATATATATATATATATATATATATATATATATATGTATATATATAAAGGGCGAATGAACTCTTTTTCTGGGTCAACGGCCAACTAGCACCGTGTATATTTGTGTGTGTATATGTGTATTGGGGTGGAGAGGGCTCCCGTAAGCCCTAGTGAAGGCAACCTTTCTAGGAGAAGCAAATCTCTGATTTAAAAAACCATAAAGCGGGAGACCAGTACCCTCATTAAGCTGGTCTGCAGTTTTATTTGTTGCTGGCTATCTTGCTCTTGCTTGTTGCTGGATCTCAACATTTTGAACCGAGAGAGAGACTTAGCTGTCGTACAAAGCTAAGACTCTGTAGCATCATCTTTGTATAGATACTCCCTCAGGCATTTGGGCTCATGGATTTTAAATGTCTGAGGGAGTGGCACTCGTCTGACAAGATGTTGCAATCATCATGTAATATATATATGTATGTATATATATGTATGTATATATATGTATGTATGCATATGTATGTATGTATATATATGTATGTGTATATATATGTATGTATATATATGTATGTGCATATATGTATGTATATATGTATGTATGTGTATATATGTATGTATATATGTATGTATGTATATATGTATGTATATATATATTTATGTATGTATATATATGTATGTATATATATGTATATATATATGTATATATATATATATATATATATATATATATATATATATACTTTTTATTGATATTTAAATAAACATTTTAATATCGCTCATGGCAATTAGTTAAGACCTCGTCAGGTGATTTTGCTTTTAAAAATTTCAAGCCTTCGATAAAATGGGAAGAAACTAATTTGACAAAAATTGCAATTTCAAAACGTCATAAATTTGTGAATTTTATCCTAAAGCCATTTCATAATATTAGAGAAAAAAATAGCAAATAAAAAAAATAGCAAATAGATATGACTAGCTGGTCAGATAGAATACCCCAATCACCTCACCTCGTCCTCCTTTATAACTAATATAAATGTCGCGTGTCTGGGTAGCCTCGAACAGTTTTGGCTTTTTAGTTAGCCTGATTTCTCTTCCATGCCACCGGTATTGGTTTAAGAACGTCCTTTTGCGTGGGCGTAGACAAAAGAATCTATTTTTTCTCTTTTCACCATTGTCGTCTCTTCATTATTTTGTTGTCCCTTTCTTTCTTTTTGTCTTTTATAAATATGTCTTTGTTTGCTTTTATTTTGTTTTTGTTTTCTTTTGTTTCATTTTATTTATTATATATACTATTTTTGTCTTTCATCTTTATATTTTATTTTTCATTTCATTGCTGTCTTTCTATCACTAGGAGACCATGTGACCGTTTAAAATTGCACTTTTTCAGAAATTCGTCCCTCCCCCCATTTTATTGGCGACTTGATCATTTTAGAAGCAATATCACCTGACAGGATCTGTATTTATTCATATTTGACCGAAACATTTTCACAATTGTGTAGCGATATAAAAATGTTTATTTAAATATTAATTTGAAGACAAGCAAATTTTATTCAGCTGGGAAGCAGGAACACGGAAGAAAATTCCACAGGCGTGCAGTTCTAAAAAAGAAGCTGTGTCTATGGAATCTACGTTTAGGTTTAGGCACATATAAAGTGGGGGGATATTGATAAGGTTTTCAGCTAGACGAGTGTTTCATGTGAACGTTTGGCGAGGGGGGGTATAGATTGAAGCTCAGTCGAGCACTCGACATGAAAATAATGATAAAGCAGAGACAAACTCGCAACATCTCTTCTGAGATAGAGGTTGCAGGGAAGAGAAAAGGACATCTCTTACGAGGTTACGAAGTCTATTTTGAACTTTATCAAGGCGGGATAAGTCCTTTCTAGCAGCTTCTGCCCAGATGTGGCAATAGTACTCCATCCTTTGACGTACCTGGCTCTTATATTGATAAATAATTGCATTAGCAATGAGGTATCTGCTAGATCGATAGAAGGATTCCGCCATTTTTCCAGCGACCTTGGCAACGGATTTGATGCACGTGTTCCATTTCAGATCAGGAGTAAAGGTCAAGACCAGAAGCTTGTCAAAACATGAGGCCTTCCCAAGACGAAAGCCGTTCATTTCACTTGATGCCAGATGGGAATCAGAGCGTTGATGATGTAAAGATAAAAGCTTGGTTTTAGATGCATTAAAAGTAACCAGACACTTCTTTCCCCATTGTATCACGTGCTCAAGATCAGAGGAGAGAGAATCGGACAGAAGTTGGTCGTTTACGGTCTTAGATGTGCTACCATAGATAGTAGTGTCACCAGCATAAATGTCTACGAATGATGTAAGGGTGTGATTTAGAAGTCATTAATGTAGATCAGGAAGAGGGTTGGGTTCAGATGGAATCCTGGGGGACTCCAGCATTAATACTGTGAGCTTCTGATTTTTGCCTATCAACTACTACTTTTATGAACCTATCAGAGAGAAATGATTTTAATAATTCAGAAGACATTTCCAACTATACCATAGCTGGAGATCTTGTGAAGTAAACCTTTATGCCATACCCTACCAAAGGTCTTTGATATGTCAAGAGTAATTGCCCTAGAAAGGTTAAAGTAAACAAATTTCCCGAATAAAGATTAGTGTGTAATGCGTAAATATACAAAGTTACAAAATCTATATATATTTTTTTAATAAAGATTAAACGGAACAGATGAAATAAACTACTTGATCAAACTTAAACTTTTTTAATGACTTTTCTGCATCGTCGACCACGTGATCTAATCAATTTCTTGCAAAAATCAGCAGTAATTTCCGTCTAATTCGCCTTTCAATTACTCCCATGCATAATTCTGTTTTTGTTTTGGTTTCTGTTTCGGTTTTATTTTCTTAAATTATCTTCTGTTGGATTGTATTCGAGGGTTGCTCTTCGAATAAAGCCATAACTTTATCACTATCCTGCATGAAAATATCAGATACATAAAGATTTTGGTGCAATCATTGTATCAAATGCAGCTGAAAAAGCCTTTTTGTAAATTTCAGGATTGATATTGCTATGTATGCAGATGACAGGGCCAACCCTGCAGATGAAATCAATTCCAAAGCCATCATACTGCCGACACCAAAACCAGTAAATTCTGGATGTATTAGAAAGATACTTTTTTACCGGTACTACGGCGTATATAACCTTTGCCGTCAGAACCAAATATATTAATCCTTGACTTGTCACAGAAATAAGTAGAAAAAGTTAGGTACTGATCAGCCTCACTGTAGCTTAACTTCGAGGGTTATGTAAGCAACATATATATATATATATATATATATATATATATATATATATATATACACATATATATATACACATATATATTGCTTATGAAAAAAGAATTACACCTTTATTTAATCGTCAAATCAAACGTTAAAAATACATGTCTAAATATAGTTTATTTAGTCCCCTCCAGGCATCCATACTTAATTTTTAACTATACTGAAATTTTATTTTTTTATTAATTTAACGTTTGTTTACGCGAACATATAGAGTGATATAAATGATTGGAATTAATTGAAATTCATATATTTATATTATCATATTTTTGCATATTCTCATAGTTAATTAGTCTTAGACAAAAAAAATATTTGGTTCAAAAACTTTTTTTTAAATTATTTTAATGTTTTATCGATCGAGACAAAAATGGCGGTGAATGGTGTGGTTTTGGGAATTTTTTACATTTTAAATTCTATTAAAAATAGTAGAAGTTTATACTATTCTGTTTTTTTATATGATAAAATTTAGGCTTTTACCTTCCTGGGAAAAAAAGGTTGCTCAAGAATAATGGATTTTAATAGATTTTTATTTGTTTTACAAATAAAAATATATTTGTTTATTTTTCTATTTTTTGGCCTGCCTTGTTTTGGAGGTTTTCTTGTTTTGTATTGCATCTAACGTTTTATCGGTTATACCTGCTAATTACGTGATAAATGACACGTTTAGACCAATGAACAATATTAGAAATTTCTGAAATTCTTTTTTGTATAGTTACCGTTTTTTTTCAAAGCAAAGCATTATGAATGTTGATTTTACCATATTGCGTACGAATAAACGTTTACACTTATTGTTGGAACGCTTCATTGAGCTTCTTAATAATGTAAATGTAGATTAGTAGATTATTTCCTATGTTTTTATTTAATCTGTATTTCTATTTATTAACTATTAAATAAAATCTGGTAATGTTTGTTTTTGTGTTTTTTTAAATCCTTTAAGATGAGGTTTCACAATTTGTGTATTTATTTTTTGCGGATTTTTTTTTACATACGTGTCACAACTTATCAATGTCCGGAGGCGACTCGAGGATAAGGATTAATGAGTGTACAGTAGTCAATGTAATTATAGCGTAGTAATCGTAAATAGTGGAAATTTTGTAAATTGGATTACTTA
The DNA here is from genome assembly GCF_053919585.1 of Euprymna scolopes. NCBI lineage: Eukaryota > Metazoa > Mollusca > Cephalopoda > Sepiida > Sepiolidae > Euprymna > Euprymna scolopes. Next base: position 148,495,175 of record NC_136487.1, on the reverse strand, counting down.
GGGGGACGGTTCATCAAGAACTTGTTTACATTGGACTTGAAGACAATCAGATTGTAGTGAGCTGGAAAGCACGCCAACGGGACAGAGTTCCACAGGCGTGCAGTTCTAAGAAGGAAGTTTTGTTCATGGAATCAACGTTTAGGTTTAAACACAGATAAAGAGTGTTGGGAAATTATTGATAGTGGTTTTGGCTAGACGAGTATTTTTCGTGAAAGTTTGGCGAGGGAAGGGGCATAGATTGGAGCTCAGAAAAGCACTTGCCATGAAAATAACGATAAAGCAGAGACAGGCTCGCAACGACTCTTCTGTGGAAAAGAGCTTGCAGGGAAGAGAAAAAACATCCCCCACTAAGCTACGAAATCCATTTTGAAATCTGTCAAGGCAGGATAAGCTGCTTCTAGCAGCTCCTGCCCAGATATGGCAACAGTACTCCATTATTGGACGTACTTGGTTTTTATATAGGTAGATAATTGTATTAGGCGTGAGATATCTACTGGAGCAGTAGAATATTCTACCATTTTTCCAGCGACCTTGGCAACAGATTTGATGTACGTGTTCCATTTCAGATTTTTTGAACTCGTCTATATAGTTGTTGTTTCACTACATTTTCTCGGCTTACAGTTACAAGACTCAGTATTCCTATCCCGTCGCGGTTAATCACCTAAAGAAGGTCAGAGGATGAGTTGGTCGAATAGTGGTGAAACACCAACTATGAAGATGGAGACAAAAATCAGCAAAAAGATGAATACAAAATCTTGTAAATTTATATAATATTTGTGCATTACACCCTAATCTTTATTCGGCAAAAAATATTATTTATTATGCCTTACTTTTTTTTTTTTCATTTTCTTTCTTTGAAGATTACTCTGCTTTTTACTGAAACCAACCGAGAAATATTTTTAGTATGCTCGCTGTTCCCTTAAGTGCAATTGTCTGGATCGCTTTTGCATTTGGTTTACCAGGAATATTATTGCAGGACTTCATGTTCTTATTCATAAGCCCCGTAGCACCCATAATATCTGGTATGATTGATATCTCTCTAAGATTCCAGTTTCTTTTCATATCATAAATGAGACCTTGGTATTTGGTCTGTTTCTCTCTTTCAGCTCTGGTCAGATCTCCATCATTAGGGACACTTACTTCAACCAAGGTTGCCACTCTTCCTGACTTATTCCATACTACTATATCAGGTTTGACAACAGCATTTCCAACGTAGGTGACTGTAGGTATTACATGGTCATGTTTTTTTCAGGTTGATGTTGCCAGGACTTGCTGCTACACTGGATGTTAATTTTTTTACAAATGGTCCAGTGGATGTACTGTACATACTCCATCATGTCTCGCTATATAGTAGCCGTCCCCTAGAAGAACTTTGCAACTTGATATCAGATGACTCACACTTTCTAATTCTGTGTGGCAAAATCTGCATTTATTGTCATTACTGATACCTGCCATCTTCTTGAATGCATTGGTCATCAATCCCTGGTCTTGAGCAGCCATTATGACCCTTTCCTTATCATGGTGGAGGGCTTCCCTCTTGAAATGCACATATTTATGTCTTTGTTGTTTCCGTTCCAGGTATATCAATCGTACGTGGAATAAATCTCCCATACACCTCGTTGTAGTAGCTTGGATCTAAGTGCGGTTTCGTCCGCATATGAAACCTCTATTTAATTCCTCTTAACAAAGCTGTTACATAGAATATTTTGTATTTTTTTCTGATAGCATTATAGAATGTTTTACCTTAGTGACATGTGATAATTCAGCAAATAATGTTGATAATATGATACAACATCAAGTGGTTTAGCGTATAAATTATACAGGAAAAAAATTACAGAAAAAACAAAAGCATTAAACCGAAACAAATATTAAAACTACCTATTTTCAAAAGCAACGGATAATGAGTTTTACTTAAATACATTCAAATCTGACCTACAGAAGATAGTGGCAAAAATTATAGGAGGGTCGCTCCAAAATTAAGTTCTTCCATTTTTTTTTAACTTAAAATCCTAAGGAGCGTAGTGGTTGGCTATCGGATATTGACAACGATCAATTAAGAGCCTTAGTTACAGCCGATCCACGCACAATCGTTCGAGAACTTCTGACTTAGACGTAACGTGTACGACAATTTCCGACCACTTGAGAGAGGTTGGAAAGATTTTTAAAAAAACTTGATAAATGGGTTCCCCATGAATTGAACGACGACCAAAAGAAATGCCGTTATGAAGTGTCATCTTCCCTTCTTTTACGCAACAAGAACGACCCGTTTCTCGACCGGGTTGTGACTTGCGATGAAAAGTGGATTGTTTATGATATCCGGCGACGCTCAGATCAATTGTTAGACGCCGACGAAGCTCCACGACACTTCCTGAAATAAAAAAAGGTCATGCTGACTCTTTGGAGGTCTGCAAACGATCTAATTACAGTTTTTTGAATGCAGGCGAAACCATTACGACGGTAAAGTACTGTCAACAAATGGATAAAATTCATCAGAAACTTCGACAACAACACCCAGCATTAGTCAACAGAAAAGATCCAATTCTCCTCCATGACAATGCCCAACCGCACGTTGCTAATCCCACCCTGCAGAAGTTGAACGAATTGGGCTATGAAATTCTGCCTCATCCGCCATACTCTCTTGACCTCTCACATACTGACTACAAATTTTTTAAGCTTCTCGACAACTTTTTGCGTGAAAAATGTTTCAAAAACCTAAGCGATATCAAAAACGCCCTTATCGACTTCATTGCCGAACGCAAGATATTTACGTTACTCGCATGAATATGCTTGTTTTTCTTTGGCAAAAATGTTTTGATTCTGATGGTGCTTATTTCGATCAATGAATTTTTGTTGCTCATCTGAATCTAGAAGTTAAAAACCGTAAGAACTTTCTTGTAAACTTGATATATAAACATAGATTATATAAACATTCTAAAGAGTTTACGCGGATCGATAATGTTTCAACATTTCCATATTTGTAAGGACCCCCCCCCCCGTCAAACACTGGGGCTACCAGATCAGGCTGGCTTAAGATATTGGCTTCCTGAGACGAAATGCACCCAACATTTTTTTTTTTTTTACACAGTGATCACCACTTATCAAGGCCCAGAAGCCACTCAGGGATAAGGGTTATTAATGCTTTTTGTTTTTCTACTTCCTTTTGCCAAATTTATTATGTTCTACAAAACTCAAGAAAAAAACAACAACCCACCTTTTCCTCCTTTTCCTTCTTCCCATTTCCCTTTCTACCCACATCCCACTTCCTGGCTGGTTCCTTAACTTAAAATGTACCAATCATTAATACTGTAACACTTTTCCCACTCCCATTGCAAAACTCATTCATGTTCTGCAGGACAGGGAACAAAAACTACAAACCAGTGACTGACGATACAAAAAGATTGAAGAATAAAAAAACTATCTGAATGCTACATACTATTTCTAAAAAAGCTGGATTCGACATTAAATGACCCGAAAAGGATTGATATGCCGTAAAACAAAACAACCAAACCAAACCCCCTCAAACAATGTTTGAGTCCTGACGAGATATGGAAATGAAATTTTAAGACGTTGATCGATCTGTGTAGACTTACAACGTTTACATAATTTTATTTATTGATAAACTCTACACACGCATTGAAAAAATATTGGTTGTTAGTTTATGTTATAATAAGCGTATATATTCTGTTGTCTAATCCAAGTATCATCCTCCCCCACCGATATAAAACTGGCAAACATAGAATTTATGAAGCTAAAAAAGGTTAAAAAAAAAAAAAACACTCCCTACTTTAAACAAACGTAACAACAACAATAATAGCAACGCGGAGCGGCAGCGGTCGATAGTGGATGCGTTTTGTCAACGATGGATGACCTCTTAAATTATAGGAGCGGCGTAGGGCACGGGAAGAAAGAAGAACGGGGTCATGGTTAATCTCTTCCGAGGGTCACTGCTCGTCGATAAACTGGAGAGGAAATAACAGCCCGTGACGTCAGTGCGACCTTGACCGCAAATAACACTCGTTGATCACGTGATGTCCGTCTGCTTTCGCGCTCGTGTCCGGTGGAAATAGTTTGACTGGTTTCTTTGTCTCGTTCTCTACGTGATTCGGAGTTGTTTTTTGTTTTTTTGTTTTTTTTTGTTTTGTTTTTTGACAATAACCAACGCCATTATGTTTTAAATCCGTTGTTTCTTTGTTTTTCTCCAGATGTGCATTTTATAATCATTACTATACTATATTACCAATTTTATTTTTAACATAACTATTACACATTTCTTGGGGTGTTGTTATCTAGGTCGGTAACGACACGAACTGAATACCTAGATGTTATAAGTTCGAATGTTTTTAACATCTTAGAGAGGAGGTAAATAGAATAATAATGTATTTTTCCAACTATTGGGTCAATACTTTGCAGTTCCAGATTCACACATATTATAAACTCGGCAAATATTTAAATCAAACTTAGTATTAGAAACAATATCGTTTTTTTATTTGTTTGTTTTTTTTGTTGTTTTTTTTTCCTACAGGAGAAACCCAGTTTCCTAAAGGGAACTCTGGATTGGTGCAAACTTTAAAAAAAATAATTACCTCAGTCTAGAAGGATTTCATCGACCGGGAATCAAAATGATAAAAACATAGTATGAGAATACATACTACAATTTAACATTAATTTTATTTCGAAAAGAAAAATAAAATTGTCACATTTGGGCTGATGCATCTGCTACTAGTCTCTCCCTCCTGGATAGGGTTCAAAAGAGAGTCACCAACCTTAGAGGTCCTGAACCGTCATGTAAGCTTCAGCCTCTATCCCGTTGACGAAATATTACATCCCTCTGCTTGTTTTGCAAGTATTTTAATGGTGAATGCTCTGATGAACTACAAGCACTTATACCCCCTCGGCGTAAATACCTCCGACAAACCCGACAAGCAGCTAAATTCCACCCCTACACAGTAGAGATCCTTAGATGTAAGAAACCCTTCTACTCCAACAGTTTCTTCCCCAGAACTGCTAGACTTTGGAACTCCCTTCCGAGATTCTGCTTTCCCAACTGTACTGAATTGCAGAAGTTTGAGTGCAATGTAAACAGGCATCTTGCTGGTCATCTCCCTTCATAATGCCCCTGCAACTTATGTTTCACATAGTAGGCCCCTACTTCAAAGTGGCACTTTGCATTGTTTGGGGTGAAAATGATTTTTTTTTTAAAATACTCTGAAATTAATAATATATTGTAAAATCGACCGTATCACCATGCAGAAACTTAAAGGTAACGTGAACAAGTATCTCGCTGTACAACTTGCTTAAAACGTCCCTATAAATCTGGTTCTTAATTCGCAGTAGTCCCTTAAATCTCAGTGGGCGTATGTGTTATTTAAAGCGAATTGAAGTAAAAAAAAAAAAAAAAAAAAAAAAAAAAAACTTTTTTTTATTATTAAAAAAAAAATGGATAACTGGATAAAAAATTTTAAAAAATCGACATCCAGAGCACAGCCTTCCACTCTATCCTTTGCCACCCATGGTAGCTTTGAGTTACGCCACCTCTACCCACAACCGTTCTTATATCCCATGAGGCCAATAACAAATTGTAAGAAACATACATTAAACTATATCAATAGTAGCCGGTAAATGTTTCAGATCTTAAAACCGTATTCATTTGGGTCTCGTGTGAATAGCCTAGAGACTAGACATTTCTGTAAAAGCACTTTATTTACCCTTTTCTGATGTTAGTATTTTTTTTAATGTTATTTCATGATAGCCTTTAAGAAACAAACACTGCTGATGATTTTCGAATGATTACAAATTCCTTATCTTCTGACATTCTCGAATTTCAATTACTAATATATGGGATTTGTTTTCAAAGAATTTCAACCGAAATAAAAGTTCACAGAGGAAATCTTGTATGAAGTTGCCATAACGTGCATTTCGCGATTTAGCAAAAGTGTTTACATATAAGGGTTTTTTACGTAACACCCACGTCAAGCTAAAGTAATTCCAATAAACACTCAATACAATTGCCATTTCTCTCCATCAACAATATTAAATTTTATTTGCGTTGACTTAAATAAGTCCGGCACTGTCTGACAAGCTAGAGACTCTGTCGCATCGCTGCCATGTTGCATCCCTGTGTTTGTTTAACATGTATTTAAGTAGAGTAGCAAGTTCGGCTTCCTTTAGTTCTCACAGTCAGCAAGTGATGTTTCTGACAAAGAAGGAAGAATTGCTGTTTCCTGGGTTTGAATCAATATCAAACATTTAGCGTTGATCTTGGAGTATTTATATTCTTTTTACTCACTAGGAGTTCTCACACAGGTCAACATCAGAGATTACTCCCTGATAAAAATCGGTATCAGTGTGGAATCTCTGATGATGATTTGTGTTTGAATTCCTAGTGTGTACGAATCATAATAATACTAAAAACAGTAATTCTTTCCCCTTTGTCAGAAACATCGCTCATGGAATTATTCTTATAATAATAATAATTATTATTATTGTTGTTGTTGTATTTATTGCTGTTGTTGTGGCGTGAAGTGTGCTGGAAAGTGGTTTGAAGAGTTGCTTGATAAAAAGAGAACAAGTGAGGATGGCAATGTACAGTGTACAAGAGATACAGTAGGACAAAAGTGTCATGACAGCCAAGCAATTGAAACATAATCGTCCGGATTTTGTCGTCATTGACAATATCTGAAAAAAGTGGCAAATTGTAGTCTTCTCGGTACCCTGGTACAGGAATGTGAGAAAGAAGGAGAACGAGAAGTCGAGCAATTATGCTCCATTGGCCTTGGAGACAAAATGTATTAACAGCGGTTAAAACACAAATAATCCCTGTCGTAGTCGGTACGCTAGGTGTAGTATCGTCTGGAAGGACATTTGAAAAAAAAAACTACGGATCCTCGATGTTTTGGGCGGCCTTCAAGTAATCCCAATATCCTTAGGAAAACTCTTGATCTTTGAAGCTTTTGGTTTGGGGCTGGAATTGAGGTAAGTCCTCTGAAAATGAATCCAATCTTTTTTCAGGAAGTCGTTGGCAAACGAAACCAGAATTATTATTATTATTATTATTATTATTATTATTATTATTATTATTATTATTATTTTAGCTCCTTATATTAAATGTCTAAGACGCCCTCATCATAAAGGAGGAGACCACACAATTCAACTTGGTGTAGTGAAATGAGTTATCCGTCTAGGGATCTGTCTGCATTTCACCACCACCCCCACACACACACACTTTCTCTCTCTCTCACTCACTCACTCACACACACACACACACACACACACACACACACACACACACACACACACGGGTACGCAAGTAACTCGTCATTTTGTTTTCTTTTCCTGTAGCTTTTCTTCTCTTTGTTATAAACCTTTATTCAAAACTGAACATCGAGTGATTGTATTACCAGAGGATCAAGAACCTGAATTTCCTGAAAATAACGCGGGTTCGTAGTGTTTTTTGTACACGCACAAGTAAGTGAAAACCGTACACTTACGAAAACAAAACCATGTGAAGGTTGCCAACATCCAAAGTAAAAATGATACTTTGGAACCTCCAGAACTCGAAATTGCTACACTTAAGTCGTCATGGTTGATATCCAGATCCTTCCATCCATCCACCGTGTAAAAATTTGTGACGCGTGTGGTAACATTTCTATAAAGTAATAAACGCTTTGGGGATGCTTTTACAAATTCGGCTGCATAAATATTAATTTAACAGAAGCAAAGCTCAATGAAGGATTTTTAGTAATAAATGACGGCCTTTTGTTTGCACCTTACATCATGCTTTTCAATCACCTTGTTGTAGCTGAGCGTTGAAATCAGACTTTATATTGGGAAAGTATTATGTGCGTGCCGTACAGATCATCCATATTTACATCATACTGTTAGTGAGTAGATAATGTATCGTGGATGTATGTTCGACAGTCTGTAACGTTACCTACGTTTACACACGGGACCGACATATTGTATGCAGTCTACTTTGCAAGGAACATAGGACAAGTAATAACTCGATTTTTTTTTGTAACAACGATGTTTATTTCTTCATTCTCCAGCCACGCGTGGCTTCTCGTTATGGCTATGACACCTCTCACGTGGTCGTCCTCTATAACGCGCTCTCTCCTTTTTATAGTGGTTTCCTTGCAGTGACGTTATTTTGCATTTCGTATGTATTTGCATACGCGCGTTCGTCCTCTGTTATAAGCCTCGTAACTTTTGTTTAGACCACTTTGTCGCTTAATCTTCACTTTCGAAGACGGATATTTATGACTAACGTCGAAGAAAATGTTGCCTGAGTCGGTTGCTGGTTAAGTGTGGGAAATATGTAGAGATAGCTTCATAAAATTACAATATTTATATCTTTATTGCTATATGATTAATAATCCAAGCAAGCGTGTTATTTGTTCTAACGTTAATCGCCCGATGGTCTAAGGATATGAACCCTGGAGTAACCCTAAAGAAACTCCTGTCACCAGGTACAATATACTCCTATCAGCAGGTACAATATATTAGTATTTGGTTAATACAGTAGTTTCGCTGGGCCCTCTCGATGCCATATTAGTGAGAAATTTCCTTTCTTCAATGATTCACGAATATAATATGCTTATTCATTCTTTTTGTTTCCTCTTAATTTTTTTATTCATATTTACAATGGCTCCCCACGGGACAGAGTTAGATACCAGGGCCCTTTTTTAACGTGGAGAAAAGGAACTAAGAATAAAACTCGTCCCAGACGTGGATGATTTCTCCTCCACTGAGAGAGAACAAGAAATTGAAATGCAGCATCTTAAGAACAGAGACTACACTTAGATCTTGGCTAATTCAAGCATGATAGGTCCCGAAACAAAACTCCAGACCATGCAGTAGTTCTGTGGGACACCTCGACGCCATATTAGTGAGAACTGATACGGCTTTTTTCTCTTCAGTGGTTTACGAAGATAACCTGTTTACGCATTCTCTCCACGTTTCGTACAAACTCCTCTTATAATAACTTTCTACACAAATTTACAGATTCCATCAAGAAAAATCGCAAAGTAAAGATAAGAGTAAACTTAGATCCCCAACTTCAAACGAGGATATCTATTAAATAATCTTAGTCTTACCATCTCATCCATCTTTTTTTTTTACATCTTCTCCGAGTGTTCTTCATGACAGACATACTCATTAGCGTTTATCCTGAAGTTGTTATATTGTCAATTATCACTATGCTACTGGTTGTGAAGAGGGCGTAGCGTTTGATTTTGGTTGGTTAATAATTTCATTTTTTATGCTCATTGTAAGGCCTTCGGTCTTACATGCATCAGAGAAACTATTAAGGGTGTTCTGCATGTCATCAAGACTATGGGTGCCAAGAACACAGTCATCAGCATAAAGGATATCAAGAACAGTCTACACAGAAGTCTTGGTTTGGGCGTTGAACCGTTGCTGGTTAAATAATCCTCCACTTGATCGATACTCAACACCTAAACCTTCCGAGGTGTTCTTGAAAACTGTCTCAAGCATCACCAAAAAGAAAAGAGCAAATAGGACCGGGGCGAGGACAGATCCTTGCTTAGTTCCATTTGACACTTCAAATGGTCAACTTTGTTCACAGCAAGATCGTACTGTCGCTACCGTTTCCCAATGAAAGGAGACAATCACATTTAACATCCTCTTTGGAATACCGAGCCTCCTCAAAAGAGTCCACAGGGGATCCCTGGAGACTATACGCTCATGATGTCGTTGTAAACCCAGATTCACACATATTTACGAATACAAACCCGTTCGGAAGCCGATGTCGATTTTTTGGAAGGTTTATTAAAATTTTACGGTATAATCACGTTGACAAAACCGGTTCTCGTTAGATCACCGAAGTAAAGCGACGTTGAGCCAGGTCAGTACGAATGTTATAGAGCACGGACCACGTGTGCAAATACATGCGAAATGACGTCACAGGTAAAGAAAAAAATATAAAAAGGAGAAAGAGGACGATCAAGTTAGAGACGTGGAGCACGTTCGAAAACAAGTTAGAGATATGGATGACGTTCGCGAGCACGTTCGAGAAGACGGTCAGGCGAGGGGCGTCACAGCTGTAAGAGAGAATGAGAAAATAAATGTCTTTGTACAGTAAAAGCAATTGAAGTTTATACTATTCTTGGTTTCTTTTGCGGCTGAGGCTACAGCGTGTCGGTTCCCGAACAACGTTGCACTAAATGGGTGACAATTTGGAGCTACCATTTGCTGTTTGTGCTCTCCGCTTATCTTGGGATTGTCTCCAGTCATTTTGGATTTCTCCTTGCCATCGGAATCACGCAGTGCGAATTCAGGAGAGATATGGTGGAGATTGCGCAACTTCTGCTTCACAATTACACGCTCAGCTACTTTCGCAGGAGGTATCCGTAGTCTATTAAGACAAATCGGAGACTATTAATCTAGTTAATAATAATAATCAGCGTTACCTAAAAGGAATTGATCACAGTTAGATAACCCTTTAAAAATTGCGAAAAATATTTTTTCCTTTTATTTTTGAAAATATTTTTCTCCCCAAACAAGGCACACTGTCGTTGAGGCTTAAAAGGTAACTGTGAATTTGAGACGATACTTATATGGACATCTTAAGTAGGGAGTTGAGAACAAGAGATGTCTGTTCATATTGCCTTTAAACCTCTGCATGTTATATATTATTTTAATTGGAATTCATTATTGAGATGAGTATTATTTATATTCATTTACTTATTGCGGATTATTATTCTCATCTTACTTAGATGTTGTTTCACGACGTTTCGGCCAACTATTCCTACCACCTGACGAAGGTCAGAGGAATAGTTGGCCGAAACCTCGTTAAACAACATTTAAGAAAGATGAGAATTATGCATGTTGGTATGATTAAAAATTAGTACAAAACTGATTTTTGTACAGGATGCAGTGATCGCATCATGGAAGGATAATAAAGAAAAAAAATGGCTGCAGTGTTTACTTATAGGTTGGTGATCTCATGAGATAATGAGACTTCTGGGAATCTAATATTCACATGAAAAGCAGACGGTTTCAATAAAAAAAGCCTGTTGATCAGAGAAGGGCATTCTTTTTTGGCAGAAGTGAGTTGTGTTATACAAGGTGACCCCCCCCCCAAAAAAAAACAGAAGACATTCAATTGTTTTTCTGAGCATTTTACAGTCAACGGAAAAAAAGGGCGAAAGACCCGAGTGTTTGATGTGATTTTTTTGATGTAATAAACTAGTTATGACCAAAGTTTCATTTCATTCGGAAAAACACTAAGAAACGGGCCTAATTAGAGTTGAGGCCCGGTTTTTTTTTGGGGGGGGTCACCCTGTATATATATTGAATTTTGAGACTGGGAATTGTGAGAAAGGGAAGATTAGGTGTGTATTGAAATTTCGATACCGAGAATTATGAAGAAGGTGAAGAATAGTTAACATAAATTGTTGGGAGACTGCAGAATATTTTACAGCAATCAATACAGTCAGGGAAGCAGAAAGCGGGGAAATAATTTCAAAAGCTGGTATCTGGAGGAAATAAACTTTCCGGCATCTAGAGACCTCAAGCGTAAAGGGGTGGGCTTTTGCTGCTTCTTGTATTGGTTGAGGATATCTAAGTCGAGGAGGCATCATTGCTACGTGTTCATCGGAGCACAGTGCCTTTTAGTTTTCTCTATCATCGTCAGCCATTTTATGTTTTAAGCATATCTCTTCTTCCAACTTCCCCTTTGTACGCACCCTCTCTTTCTTTCCTTTTTCTTCCTCTTTCTATCTCGTTGAAAACTGGTTCGGTATAAGAGAAAAAAAAAGAGAAAATAAACTATCAACAACTCATGGATATTGGACCTAGTTTCAGCATTGTTTTTGAACAATACTAGTAAAAACGAAAGAATATAATTTTCTGATACCTTACGTCAAGAGAATAAATATTAGCAGTATAATTTAGCATGACAAGGTAGGCGTGAAATTGAATCTAATAAATGAAAGCTGTGTAAATGTATATTGTGTCGTTTCTGACTTTTACTCAGACCAACACAGAGATAAAACTACGATTTCTCTACTATATATCTCTTATTCTGTTTGTCTGTCTGTAGTTTGGTATTGCCGTTTGTGAAAAATTGTAGTGAACTAAGTATTATAGCATCCGTGTGATGCACATTAAGATATTAATAGGGGGAACTACTGAACTGCTCTGAGTGAAATTTTGTATAGACCTTTGTCATGATAAGGTCTAACGAACTATGCCTTATGGTATTTGTTCAATTCAATTTAGGGATTAATAGAGAATAATAGCTATTAGAAATTAATGAAAACATGAGCACAAATTTAACCATAGTTAACCATCAATTTGACATAAAGCACTTATTTGAAGTCAACAGGCCATAACTTTTGCCAGTTTTAAACTGGTTAAAATATCTAATACATACATCATGCTTACATCTGGGTCGTTTAATTGTAATGTTCTTCTATTTCTTGTCATAAATAATTTTACCACGAATTCTTCATAAGTTTTGGTTTCGGTTTCGACTATATCTGATGGTACTTAAATCATCTATTTTTTATAAATAATTTTATCAAGAATTCTTCATAAGTTTCGGTTTCAGTTTCGATTATGGATGAAGGAACTCAAGTAATATATATATATATATATATATATTATTTTTTAAATGTAATTATCCACTGACACGTGTTTCGTCGTCTACGACTCGTCAGAGTGGCTGTATGCATATATTTTTTTCATAAGTTTTTATTTCGATTTCGATTCAAGCTAATGCACCCAAGTCATATGAATATATTTCAGTTTTGAAATCGCACCTTTATAACATGTAAAAATCGATAGAACATTAACTCTATAATAATATATATGAAATCTGCATGAATTTAAATATAATATTTAAGTGTACTTTATGACCGGGCTTTACCGGACGTTCGTGCTAGCTTAGATAAATACTTTTGCAGTTTTAACAAAAAAGTTAAAATAATATCAGAGCATCTCCATTTACACTGAACATCTACAGAATGCCAACATCAATATATTACATATGAATGAGTCTCCTGTGGAATTTCCACAGGTCCCGCTAGCAATAGATGAATACAACTGCTGTTCAAACCTATGCTTCACTCAAAACCGTAACTTATTTTATGGTTATTCCTATTATTGGATTCGATAACCACACTGAAGTAGCTCAATTATTTCCGGGATTTTTTTCCGACTGAGTCGAGATAAATTTCTTTCGGAAATGCTGATGCATCTTAAGAAAGATAAATTGATTTAACAGATACGAAATGTTGAAAGTCTTCAAACTAGAATTGAGAAATGGATTATTCTGCAAAACCGATTTAATGCATTCTTTTCGGAGATTCTTGGCTTTTTTTCTCTGCTATTTCGATTCTAAAATCTTGAGACATTTTAAGTACATTCTTGTGTCGCAAGTAAAGCTAAATAACACATCACCAGACGACATCGTCGACATTTCATAATATGATTGGATTTACTTCCCCTTTCAGCCTTCTCTACATAGTCTCTACATAGTTAATACTAGTCTATATATTAATACAATAGCGTGTGTGTTCTTTTGTGTGTCACGCTTTCCGGCAGATTTCATTGGTTGAGATTTAATTCATTTTTTTAATTGTTTCAGAGAGAGATAGAAACACACACACATACACACACATACACACACACCGATCTATTAATTAAGGTTGATTCTCAGGTTAAGATTGAATAGGGAAAGAAAATACCCACAGTAAACACATGAGCACTATCTATATTTTGATATGAGGCGGTTATTATTCATTGCGAAGAAAATAAACTGAACGATATGGACAGGAGGACAAGGAAATCAATGACAATAAATAATGCTTTTTACTCAAAGATGTCGATAGATTATATGAGAAAACAAAAGAGGATGGATGAGGACTCATAGGTGTAGAATGATGCGTAAAAGAAGAAAATAGTCTGGAAATTCATGTCTTTAACTGAGAGAAATCTAATAAATGGTGTGTCAAATTTTATAAAATTGTAAGAGAGCGAACTAATATGGAGCAAAGGAATGAACAAAACGCGAAAGAGAAGTGATTTGAAAAGAAAATGCATGGTCAATTCAGTAGGGTTCTACCAGAGGTAATGTACAAAGGAAAATGGCTGACAATAGCTGGTAAACTGTGACTTTAAAGTTGGGATAGAAGCCTTAATATGTGCCGCACAGGAGCAATCGTCGAGACAAGTTATGTGGCGTATCACTGATAAAACTGATAAAAGTCCCCGGTGTCGATTGTGTGAACAGAAATATAAGAGTGTATATTACATCATCAGTAGTTTTACGTAGTTAGCTAAAGATTACAAGAGGCGCCATGACAATATTGTGAGAAAGAGTCATCGGGATATATGGAGGAAAAGAGGATTAGAATACAGCGAAAAATGCCATGAGCATGTTCCAAAAGAAGTTGTGCAAAATAATAAAATGAAATTATTGTAGAAGGATATTTATTAGCGAAATATTGGACTTACAAGAACAAAAAAGTAAATAAAAAAAATGATTTTATCCGACACTTCAAAGTTTTACAATTTCTCATTTATATATATAAATTATGAATATCCAATGTGAAAATTTGCTTGAAGCATGGAAACCAAGTTTAACTTTGTAAGAAAAAGGGAAGACACGGCAATAACCATTGATATAGCAGTATCAGTTGATGTGAATTTGGAGGAAAGGACACTTGGAAAGAGAAACGCAATCGCTACTGACAGCTACACAGAATTATGCGATTTTACCAACAACAACAACCACTAACAGCAGTAAAACCTACTGACAACTGCATAGAAGTATACGATTATACTAACAACATCAAAGCTAAAATAGATAAAAGTCTGTATACTATGTATAAAGAAATAAATAAGTAAATCCCACAATCTAGAGTAAAAAGAATACAAAAACAGACACAACTTTGCATTGAAACTACCGAATGCGTTTTGAACATGCATACAAATGGTACAGACATAAACCAGAGAAGGAAAACCACAAAATCCTCTGAGACATGCAGTCAATAACAGAAAAATTGATCCAAGCAAATTAACAAGAAAGAAAATTAACTGCTAGATTTATAGATTTTACAGTCACGATCGATCAAGGGCGAAGATCATGGCGACGGAAAAACGAAACCAATACACGGACATTGTCAGAGAATTGGAGGGAATAAAGATGATGAAGAAAGTCAATATATTACCAATAATTGTAGGAGCACGAGGAACAACCAAGAAAAAAAAGTTTAAAAAAAAAAGACTAAGAGAAAAGGAATCAAGGGAACGATAAAGGACAGGATACGTTGATGGTTTGGTCACAGTGGACAGAAATAATAAAAAATAGCCGAAATCTTAAAATAAAACACTAATGAGGAAACTACATACGCTGGCCAGTCACATGGATACTACAACAGAAATAAAACAATGATGGAAGGATACCGTATGAAGAAAAGCAATCTGAAACTGCTAGAAATCTTATAAATATTGCCCCCTCCCCCGCTAAAAATAAGAAAGTGCATCAGTCTCGGCTGATACCATAGAAAATTAGTGTTAAAAATCAAGTAAAATGGAAAGGATTGAGGAGGAAAAGCACAAAGCAGACCTCTACTGGATGAGTGCGAATAGTACTTGAACTTTGGGAGACTTATTGCCGCATAACTCCCATTAAAAACGAAACTAGCAAAAAGTCAAAGGTAAACAGCTGTTGCGATAAGGCAACTTTACTTGCAAAGTTATTGAAAGAGTGGAAAGTTCTGGAAATCTGTAGAGTTGTTTTCACCCAGACTCCAGGAAGAATCACCGGTTATTATCAGTGAGTAATCGGTGTGAGAACTCCTAGTGAGTACAAATAATAATATTGGATTATGTGTTTGAGTGTTTGGTTTGGTCGTCTGTTAATTCTACTTTTTCTCCTTCTTCTGAAACGAACGATGCGCGGCAATCTCGCTGACTCTGAAACAAAATATTGGCCACGCAAGAAAATTCAACGCCAAACATGGCATACATGCCTCACTTTGAATCAGGGTGCGCACGGGTAGTGCAATTTTTGCATCGGCCGGAAAGACATTCGCCTCGGCACGCAATGTCTACAGATGACGAAAAGAAAAACTAAGGGAACCACTCGAAGCAAGTAGATGCCTCCGTTTAGTCTCGAAAGACAAAGGATACCCCTGTAGGGGCAGCCGCGCGTGTAATTATGTGGCAAAGGTTGCGCAATCTCTAACCACACCACCCCGAATCGGCACTGCTTGAATTCAGTGGCAAGGAGAAGACCAGGACGACTGGAAACAATGGTGAGATAAGCGGAGATCATATACAGCACCTGAAAATCCCAAATAGTCACCCATCTGGTACTGGCAGGCTCATTATTGCTTAACTTCAGTCATCTGACAAGAACCGGTGTGTAAAACGTGGTTATGCCTAAGCAAGTAAAGACCAATAATCTGCCTCCCAGTCATGTGGAAAATCCTGACAGCATAACTTAGAGAACAATTTTACCATTCTCTTAACTACTCCCGGGGGGGGGGGTAAAAGATGATAGAAAATGAAAAGAGACAAAAAATGATCTAAATTTTTTTTTTTTTTAAATAGAGCATGACCATAGAATTAATTAAAAGAAATTCTACGAAAGAAATACACTAGTATATATAATTAAGTCCATAAATATATGCAAGATATTACCCCAAAAATCAATCTTATAAATTAGAGCAATGGAAATGTGAAAACTGGAATTGGTTGCTGGAGCTCAACACCTCAGCTTAGATATGAACATAGAACGACATTTTCAAGTAAGATTCTCTGTCACCACTACAATTTATTATAGCCATGCTGCCACTCAACAACATGCTCAGGTAATGCACTACTTGGTACAAATCCACAGTCATAGAAGAAATAATAAACTACCTCATGTATATGGACGACCTGAAGCTATTTGGAAAATAATAATGATAAAGCAACCAGAATTGTCGGTTATGGCCGTTCGACTGTGTGTACTACTTGATATGAAAAGGTCAGGTTTTTGAGGCCAATGGAAATTTTAAGAACATGATAGGTACAAGTATTCGGAACTTCTGGAAGCATCATCAAAGCAACATAAATTAAAGAGAAGATGAAAATACGACTACCCAATGAGGGCAAGGACACTCTTAAATACCATATGATATGGTAGAAAGCTAACCGCATGAATAAATACCTGTTCGTAGTAAGACAATTTGGACTCTTCATAGGCTGGACAAAAGAAGTCGCGCACAAGTCAAAACGGTTAGAAAGTTAAAGATTATGCATAATGTACTATACCTGAACGATGATGCTGATCGATTCTATATAAAAAGGAAAGAAGGAGAAATAAGATTTGATATAGCAGACTGTGTGGATCATGCTAGAAAAATCTTTTAAAAAATTGCAGCAAGAGGCACCGACTAAGTAAACAACACGGAAACAAAATAAAAAGACTAGAAAAGAAATAAGGAAAGAGGTAACTACATGGACGATTTATAAGACTGACCAGAACTGACTAAAACGGAAAAAAAGAACAGAATCGCTATTGACTACAGAATGAGACGATGAAAGTGTCGCCCTAA
Source organism: Euprymna scolopes (assembly GCF_053919585.1). Classification (NCBI taxonomy): domain Eukaryota; kingdom Metazoa; phylum Mollusca; class Cephalopoda; order Sepiida; family Sepiolidae; genus Euprymna; species Euprymna scolopes. The sequence goes on along the minus strand of NC_136487.1, from coordinate 148,477,605 downwards.
AGAAAACAGCACTACAATTTTTTATTTTAAAACCTTTTATTGAAAAAATCAATTCATGTAACTTGCTTATGTAGCAGTCTTCAGTCACAATCACCGCCTCAATACGGGCCCGAAACTGGGAGCATAACTTTTCCATAAGGGCTCGGCGAATATTTGGCGGGTGGCGACAATCAGGCTCGCTTTAGTGCTGTGGGAGTTTATGTTGGTGATGTTCTCGACGTATGACCAAACGAAGTAGCCCAGCGGGTTCAGGTCGGAGGAGGGGGGGCAGTGAGAGAAGGACGCAATATCGTAGCACTTCAGAAGCTACATCTGGGTCTCTTTGGACTTCTGGGCCGGTACCGAGCCCTACTGCCGCACCCATGGTTTGCCAGCGGCCACCTGATTGCACCAGGGGATTACGACACTCTTCAGTACATCCAGGTACACTTTGGTGTTGACCTTCAAGCAGATATGCAAGATGTAAGGTGGCATTATGTGGTCCTTACTTGAAACCACACCAAAGATCATAATCATGGCCGAAAACTTTGTTTTTATCACCCGCAGCACGTCCCTGTTATTTGTTGCAATGCAGCGATACATTTTTAGGGTGCTGTCAATGGTTCTCTTGTCATAACTTGGATTGGTAGAGAGCATAAGTTGTACAGCGGAGCTTCTACGATCTCGCTTGTTGAACATTGTGTCACTTTCAAAAATGATAGAAAGCTCCTATTGCTTTGGGATTTGTACACAATTGGACAACTAGTAGATGGTCTGCAAAAAAAAAAACACCAAAAAAAACCGGCTTTAATCAAATGGAAATGGAATCATGTCGTCTTTTCTAGGGTGATAATTTTATAATTCCAACCTGTACTGTACAGTTCTAGGCAATCAGAAAGACTATATAAAGCTAATATAGACAAAAAGTAAAGATAAATCCTCTGAACAAAAAGAAATAGTAAATTATATAAGTGCGGTAAAGTAGTCCCAAAAGAACACAATAACTAATAGAACTGGTAATCCACTAGGAGCGTTAGTATTTTGAATATACATACAAATGACAGTAGTGCAAACTGGAGTCAGTATTGAAGAATTAAAGCGAAAAATTCTCTCGGACATGGGAGTATAAACGGACTAACTAATCCAAGCAAGGGAACCGGACGTAAAGATAATTAACAAGAAGGGTTAGCATACAAAATCGTAGATTTCGCAGCCCCAGCAGTTCAAAGGATGAAAAACAAGGAGACGGGAAAGAAAGGAAAAGGCATGCAGCTTGCCAAAGAATAGAAAATAATATGGATAATCGTTATAATATTACGAGTGGCCTTAAATTAGTTTCCAAACTATTTTTGTACAGGCATTTAAAATTGTCGTAGGCTCTTAGAAATTCAGCATGTTATTGCTATACAGCCTATGATTGACCAATTTTTATGACTTCCGGTTCAAATGAACAGCTACTGCAAGAATTGGAATGCACCCTACTAAAGACTGATTGTCACAGGTGGATTTCAAAAATGCAATTTGGACGTGAGGACACTTTATCAGAAGGATAAGCAATAAAATTATGTTTTAAACTTGGAAAAATGCCATGACATGCTTCAGACTGATTTTGGACTATCTTGCATGAAACAAGCATCAGTTTTTGAGTAGCATAAGAGATTCAAGGATAGAAGGGAGTCTGTAAGGGATGATGAGAGGTGTAGGAAGAGTAAGGAAGTCAGAAAACCATAGTTGATTGGCCAAATATAGAATTTCATGGATAAGGACCGTTGTGTGTTTATAGAGACAATAAGTGCACAGTTTGATGTCAGTGTGGGAACTGTAGAAACAATTATTTACGAGGAACTGAAGATGCGGAATATTTGCACGAATACATCAGTGCACAACTCCATCCTTGTTACAGACTATTTGACCAAGACAGTTCCTCGCCCTCCATATAGTCTGGATCTTGCCTTTTATAACTTTTAGTTATTCCCTAAGCTGAAGGAAAACCTTTGATGCTGTTGTTATGAAACAACTGAGGAGATAAAAAAAAAAGATTGGAGCGAGTGTCATTAACACGTTGACACAAGAGGACTTCCATGGGGCCTTCCAGAAGTTGTTGGAATTGCACACCAAATGCATTGCAGCCAGGGGAGATTACTTCGAAGAGGACTATAGTTTCGTTCATATTCATTATCCGAAACCAAAGAAAAAAACAGGACAACATGACGGGAAAGAAAAAGAGAGGAAGGTGACAGCGAGAATTATAGGTACCGTATAGTAAGATTAGAGAATAAAACAGCATATAAAATATGAAAATTTCACGAAATTTACCTATCAACTGACCACATCGTTCGTGCGATTTAACCCTATTATATTATTTTCCGCAAGGGATATGTAAAGTCATATGTCTATGCTAATAAACCAAATCCAATAGACCACTTAGAAAACAAAATTCGATGAGGTTTTGAGGAAATACAGTCTAATTTAATGCGTACAATTTATGAAAATTTGACTTCTAGATTACGCCACACACGCGAGTCGTGGGGCCATATGCCCGAAATTGCATTCAAATTATAAATGCGGAAAAATAATCCTCGGAATAAACATATGTGTATGATGAAAATATTTTTATGTAATTTATTTTAATTTAAAGTTCGCTACCTCTAAAAATACTATAGGTATAGATTATTATTTATTTTTATTTTATTATTTTATTTTTTATTTATTTATTTATTTTATTTCATTTTTATTTATTTATTTTATTTTATTTATTTATTTATTAATTTTTTTGTAGTTTAATTTAATTTGAAAATAAATGCTGGTAAAGAATTTAATAAATTCTTTTCCGGCATTCTTAACGCCTTCTAGTTTTTTCTAGACTGCTTTTTCGATTAGGAAACCTTGAGATATTTTAAGTACCGTCTGAGCCGCGACAGTTGATGTACAAAAACGCCATCGTATGATCACCTTGACATTTCAAAAATGGCTTTGATTTGCTTAGTGAATAAAACAGACACGTGAAAACTTCCAGTTCGTCTGTACGAATACCAATTCAACTAGACGTTTTGGATCGTTAAAAAGAGATAGGTATTAAACGTAACGTTAAATCCGTTTAAAATAAATGAATTAAAAAAATGGAAACTGATACATATGCATGCAAGTATAAAGTTTTTTTCTTTCTAAACAGTTCACTTCCTGTAAGTAAAATACAGAAAAAACCTACTTGAGCTGAGATTGAAACTTAAATACAACGAATCAAGTACGATAACCATCATACCAGCATGACACGGTCTTTAAAAGGGTGTTTTCAAACTACTTATTCTTAACATAAGTAATCTGTAATGTGAACTATTCACGCATGCGCATTCGTGAATCAGTTAGCAAACAGATAAAAATCTAATCACCCCCCCGGTAACAATTTTTCAATTTTGACTCCCTAGCAGCCCTATTTTCCGAATGAAAATGAATAAAAATGTTTTCCTTATGTCCGAATATCGTATACACCAAATTTCAAGTCTGTAGATAAAAAAAACGTTGACTATATAGGTTGAGAAGTGTCCTCATACGCACACATCCTCACTTTTATAGATAATAAATTATCTTTACGCAAATTAAAACGTGTTTCTTATTTTAACAAAAAATAAAATCAGACACTGATTAATCCCATCTGGGAAAGAAGATATCGCAAAGTTGTTTTTCAACTGACTACAACATGATGTCTTCAAGTGTAATATAAACAAATACTTGATGAGCCGTCCCCTCGGATAAACAATTCATCTTAAATAATCGTCTGTACATCTTACCCGTTGTTTCCGGTTTTTCGTGTCATTGTTTAAGTGGCGTATCTCTAACCTTATCCTCGAGTTGCCCACGGGCCTTGATAAGCAGTGTCCCATTAACGAAAAATACTTAATGAGATTTAATATATTAAATTTTGTCTTTTTTCATTTTTAAATTGAAAATATATATGAACAAATCATAAAACCAAACATAAATGTAATGAAAAGAATGAACTATGAGTTAAGTTTTTTTTTTTTTTGGTTTTCTTTTTAAGTCTATGAAGGTACGGAGTGGTGAATAAAAGATGGAGCAGGGAAAGTTTTCAAACAAAAAATTACCTTTATACTTCCAGTGGGCGATAGGGAAATAGTTTAGTTTCAGCTGCGTAATATCCTCTGTATCTACATATACATATCTATAAAAGTAAAAATGTCTGTCTGTCTGTCTGTCTGTCTGTGTGTCTGTCTGTGTACATTTCCCTACCAAATAACTGTCAATTTTCAGTCTGGAGACTCGAAATTTGACATAAGGAGTATTGAGATTTAGGAAAATCTTTTTCGTGGGGTTTCGGCCAGAAATTTGGCTGGAAGGGGGTCAACATTCAACGATTTGACATTTGAAAACTTTATCAAACTCCTCCGCTAATTTTGGGTCTAAACACTTGAAATTTTAAATGTAGGTTACTTGGACAGAGATCAATTTTTTTTCATTTGATTTGAGCCCCAAAATATAAATGTTAATAGGTCAAAATTGGGGTAAAAGTAAAAAAAAAAAAAAATGACCTCTGCAGTCTCTACCAAATTATTCAGCCAATATCTGGGTTAAACATTTGAAATTTTACATAAAGTGTATTAAGAGATAGGGCAAGCTTTTAATCGGTTTGGGTCAAAATTTGAGCTGTCAAGGGGCCAAAGTTAAAAGATTTGACCTTTGCGATGTCTAGCAAACTACTCAGCCAATTATGGGTCGAAACTTTTGAAATTTATATATAACGGGTATTCAGACATGTGGCAAGCATTTTAATCAGTTTGGGGGCGAAAATTTGGCTGCAAAAAGGTCAAAGTTGAAAGAGTTGACCTTTGCAGATTCTACCAAATTCCTCCGCCAATTTTGGGTCTAAAGACTTGAAATTTAAGATGTGGGTGACTTGGACATAGGTAAAACTTTTTGTTTTGATTTGAGACCAAAATAATAAATCTTAAAGGGTCAAAAATAGGGTCAAAGTTTTTAAAAAAATTAACCTCTACAGTCTCTACGAAATTACTCAGATAAATTTTTGTCTAAACATTTAACATAAAGTGTATTCACATGTAAGGTAAGTTATGAACAGTACATAGGGCCTGAACAAAGCCGGGCTGAACTGTTAGGTTGCAAAAAAAAAGGAAGAAAAAAAACGGTAAAAAGAAAAAAATCGTAATATTTGCAAAAAAAAAAAAAAAGAAAAAAATCTGCACAACATCAAACAGTATTACACCGGTGGAAATGAAAGGCGAAACTAATCGCAAATATTTTGCAACCATTGCAGAGCTGAAATGTTAACGATATCACAAATGGAGCCAAAGGCAAAAAAAAAAAAATTCTACTTAGATTCAATACTACTGAGAGCAAACCTCTAGAAATTGAGAGGTTTAACTTTATTACATAGATGAACAGTTTTTTTTTTTGTTAGCATTAAAAAAATATACACTTTTCAATTTCAGCGAATATTTTCAATGTGTTAGCTTTTCTGTTTATAATTTGTTTAATGTGAGATATTTATCTTAGAATCAAAATCAAGGCGAACATTGCACGGTGAACTCAGTTTGAACTTGATGGACAGGTGATAAATTCCAAATTGGCGGGAAGGTGCGTAATAGCCACGAACTAAGGTAAAGAAAGTTTTGTTGTTTTTTTTATATCGGGTGTGTGCAAGCTTGTGGTCTTTTGTCAATAACTGCTAAGACATGACACGTCTTAGTTTTCGCCATTTGCGATTCCCGCTCACTCACCTCGCCCTCGACTATCACCATCTCCTATTTCTTTATCTTGATCTGCTTTATCCTCGCCATTTTCCCTTCTTTTTCTTGTCATCTGAGTCAGCAGTGAGCATTATAGGGTCTCTCTTTCTACCTTCTTGTCCTCTTCATATATTATCCCCCCTCTCTCTCTCTCTCTTTCTCTCTTTCTCTCTTTGTATATACGCGATGGCCGCTAGAAAGGCGGGAAATTTGAGGTTGTAAATTTTATTTTGTTTAACTTTCATTACATCTGCCTTTGACTTGCACAGACGACATTTTGAGCATCTGTGTGTGAATTATTTGCATTTTAAAACATTGAAAAAAATAATCATTTTACAATAAATTTTCCCATTTGCTTGAGACAATCCCGTATATATATATATATAGTAAATATACAAACTACTAACTATAGTGGGGGTGATAAGTAGTTAAATGGATTAATCCAAATCTTATAAATACAAGAATGATAAATTAAAAAATTAAAAAATGTATCCATTTTAAATGTGGAAATTGATGAATCGCACAGGTAAGAAATTCATTTTTATACTATGAAAAGGTTAGTAATTACAATTAAGAATAGGAAATTGGGAAAAAAAAAAAAAAAAAAATTTTTGTAACTTGTCTTCTTCCTAAGATTAAGGGTGGTGGTGTTTGATCAACACTGCTGGGGAGCCATGATGTAATACACTGTTTTGTTTTTAAATCCCCGAAACAGTGTTTCATGGTAAACAACTGATGATCCCTTAAAAAATATAAAAATTGGTATTATAGTAAATTTGAGAGTTGATGCAGTGATTGCAGGTGATTAAATGACTTACTGACTAGATGTTTTTTTTGATGAATGATAAAAAATAATTTTTTGTGTGGTTTCAAATGTTAAAAACTTCAAAGACTATATATATATATATATATTCGAGAGCGAGTTGATGCAGTGATTGCAGATGATTAAATGACTTACTGACTAGATGGTTTTCTAACGAATGATAAAAAAAAAAATTTGTATAGTTTTAACGGTTAAAAACTTCAAAGACTATATATATATATATATATTTATATATATATATATATATATATATATTAGCATGGGTGCCCGGCCTTAATTGTTTATGGCTCAAATCAAGTTATAAAGTTGGATCCATATCCAAGGAACCTATATCTAAAATTTCAAGTGCTTAGACCAAAAATTGTCGGAGGAGTTTGATAGAGTTTTCAAAGGTTAAATCGTTGAACTTTGACCCCTTAACAGCCGAATTTCTGGCCGAAAACCGATCACATCGATTTTTCCTAATCTCAGTTCCCTGTATATCAAATTTCGAGTCTGCAGACTAAAAATTGACTGAGTTATTGCGTAGAGAAATGTACACAGACACATAGACAGACAGACACACGCAGACACACAGACACGTTCACTTTTATAGATATATAGATAAGTGAAAACGTGTGTGTTCGTGTGTGCGTGTGTGTGTGTGTGTGCCTGTATGTCTATGTAGACTTCCCTACGCAATGACTCAATTTTTAGTCTGCAGACTCGAAATTTGATATAAAGGGTACTGAGATTTGGGAAAATCTTTGTAATCCGTTTTCAGCCAGAAATTTGGCTGTTACGGGGTCAAAGTTCAACGATTTGACCTTTGAGAACTCTACCAAAATCCTCCGCCAATTTTGGGTATAAATACTTAAAATTTTAGATATAGGTTCCTTGGACATGAATCTAACTTAGTAACTTGATTTCAGCGCAAAATAATAAATGTTAAGGGGTCATACGAGGGGGTCAAAGTTAAAAAATAGACCGCTTTTTTTTCTTTTTTTTTTTTTTGCTCACCATACACCTCCAAACACCCAGGTAACGCCGGGCTGAAATGATAGTATATATATATATATATATATATATATAAGTTTAATGATTAAAGTTAAATTGTGTAGATTAAAATATATACAAATATATTTTAGTTAAGAATTTATTGTTTGAAACAAGGAATATATGGAGAAAAATTATATTTATTTCCTTAATCCATGGATTTTTAATAATGGCTCATGTCATCAGAGGAAATGAAATGCAATTAGCAAAATGTTCAGTAATGAATAAACAAATATTTTGCTTTTCAGCACATATATTGAAAATGTTATTTGAATGGTGAATAAGAGTCATACAAAAAAGATTTCATACAACACTATATCAAAGAAGAACTCGATCAAAAAATCTCTTACTCTACCATGCCGAACATACACAAACGATAATAACGTCAAATAACCGGACTAATTCTAATCATTTTTTTTTTTTGTATATTCTTCCAATCACACAACCCACGTTTGTAAAAAAATATCTATTTTTTAACGATATTTACTATTTTTTTTCTGTTTGTAACCGACTTAGTCTACACTACATTGTAGTTTATATTGCACTGTAGAGACCATGCTACTGTTCATTCTGCCTCAGGTTTATTCGATTATTGATTATCGATACTTATTGAAATTCGGATACAAAACCTATCTGAAGAGACCACCAGATAGCATCCTGTCTGGTACAAGCATTGACAGCTATGTCACTCCATCTATTTCTATCTCTCAAGATATTCGTGAATTCGTTGTTGCTCATCATTTTTGATGTTGCCCAGGTATTCAGACTCTCAACGTATGTCTCTCTCTGTGGTCCTTTTCTACCCATGATCTTTCCTGACAAGTTAATCTGTTATATTCCGCCTTTTCTGTAGACATAACCCATGAGTCTTATTTGCATTTTTCGTACTGTTCTTATTAGAGACCTTACTGTGTTTACTATTTCTAAAACCACCTGGTTTGTTTGTTTTTTTTTGTCCAGGATATCTTCAAACTTCTCCTCAGAAACCAAGTTTCAGTTGCCTCAAGTCTTTTCCTCGTGCTGTTGGTGATTGTCCAGCGCTTATAACTGTATAATAGAACAGACCATAAATACATTCGGAGTATTTTGAATTTTGTGTCTATTTAAATATTTCTGATGGTCATGATTGATGACAATCTCTTGAAAGTAGCTTTGGTTGCGGTTATGTGATTTTGTATTTCAGTTGTGCACCTTCCATCAGATGTGATTCAGTAACCCAGATATTTGAGTTTATAGACTTGTTTAACTGGTACATAGCTTGTATGGTGGTGCTTGGAAGTTCTTGGATTCTGTCCTGCTTACATCTCAAAAACGGTAAGCATAACAGTATCCAAGAAGAAGATATACACGGTGTCCACAAAGTCTGGCTACATTATGTAGCCAAACTTTGTGGAAGCATCCTGTATATTATGTAGCCAGACTTAGTGAACACCCCGTGTATATATATATATATATATATATATATATATATATATATATATATATATATATATATATATATATATATATAATGTAGTCAGACTTTGTGGACACCCTGTATAAAATACATTTATTTGAAATTTCATAAAATCAGCCTTTCCGTTTTAGAATACCTAAGGAACGAACTCACACACACAGATAAAGTTCCTTTCATATAATAGATCTCTGTTTATTTATATTTATATCTCTTTTCATCTCTGCCGATCAGATTGTTTGAATATTCTGTTTTCCTGATCTAATATGCACCAAACATTGATGTTATTGTTTTCCATTTTTCTATGCGCAAATCGCAATCATGTCATGCAGAATCAAAAACAAATACAGCAGTTTTCCTTATATATATATACATATATATATATATATGTATATATATATATATATATTCATAAGTTTTGGTTTCGGTTTCGATTCAAGTTGATGCATCATTCAAGCCATATAGATATGTTTATCACAACCTTAAAATTAGGGCTGGGGCAACAGAATATCCTTTTCATTGTTTTGACTCTCGAGTATATATCCGACGCAGTATGACAAAGTTAATCAACCGAGAACCATATCACTCTATAGAAAAAAACCATAAAAGGTATCAACGGATACACACTCGAAAGTCCAAACACGTAAAAAAAAAATGCTGTTGTCCTAGCCCTACTTATAATATATAAAAACCGACTCTATAATAATATATACGAAATTCTCTTATTTTATCATATGACAGGAGACTTCCCGGTTATACACACTGAGAACTGAGCCTTCAACTTACGGGAGAATATAACTTTTTACAATTGATTTACCAAGCATTCTGCTCACTGCACCACGGGTCTTTGCGGACAGTTCAAGAACGAATTTTTGGAACTTTAAACCTACTTTATTTTTAGTTGTAAATATCATTATTTATGACTTATTATTATTACTATGTGTTAATATATGTACATTATTGAATATAAATATATATATATATATATATATATATATATATATATATATATATATATATATATATATATAGGAGAACAATATTGTCCAGATAAGTCTCCTCTTATGGAATTGAGATCAATCTTTTCTTCTACCGCACTAAGCTATATATATATATATATATATATATATATATATATATATATATATATATATATATATATATATATATATATATCGCTCCCCACTTAGTGGTATCAAATTGGTCAAAAAAAATCTTATTCCCAAGCCGCATTTAGGTAAAAATACACTTTCATATAAATAATTGAATTCATTCAAAACGTATCGCGAAAACCAAAACAAATAAAATAACATATACATAACGTATATACAGTGCGTTACTTGCTTTATTGCAGATCATATTTTATTTAATAACTTTCTTAATACTAAACATAATTAATTCAAATTTTGTACAGCCATTGAACACACTTTGACAGGTTAGTCTATAAAATTTTATCCAAATATTCTTACTAGTTCAAAAGTTATACCAATTTTTGAAAAAGATGAAATTTTTACTGTTTCTCGCTTTATTGCAGGAGTTCTAAAAATGCCTAAAAATGGACGATTGACTGCACCAGAGAAGAACAGGATAACCGCAGGTCTTGCAGAAGGTCTTACAATTCTCCAGTTTTCAGAAGAACTTGGTAGAGATAAGAGAACTGTGGCATCCTTTGTGGAGAAGCCAAAGATTTCACCACGTAAGGATAAGGGCAAAAGAAAGGCCATTTCTCCTCGTGACATGCGAAAAATAAGCAAAGAAGTCAATAAGGACCCAAATGACACCAGCAGGTCTATTTTTATAAAAGCTGGCGTTGCTGCAATGTCAAGAAAACAAGATGTAGTATTTTAAACGAAATTGCAAGAAACGTAAAACGCATTTCAAAACCTCCTTTGAACCAAACCAACATGAAAAAACGCATAGCTTGGGCACAAAAATACATGAAAACAGACTTTCAACAAGTTTTATTCACGGATGAATCGAGAGCCACGCTGGATGGTCCAGATGGATGGGCTAAAGTTTGGAGTCCTAAGGGAGATCCTATGCCATATCGTACCAGGCGTCAACAAGGAGGGGGAGGAGTTATGTTTTGGGCTGGAATCGTTGGAGATGAACTCTTAGGACCCTTCAGAGTGCCTGACGGCGTTAAACTTACCAGCCAAACATACATCCAGTTTTTGGAGGAACATTTGTCACCTTGGCTGGACGACCTTCCACTTCTTTGTCGTAGACGCTTTACTTTTATGTACGATAACGCTCCATCTCACGCTGCAAAAGCTACCAAATCCTACCTTGAGTCTCTGTGGATCAAAGACGCAACTCTCATGACCTGGCCGCCTTGTTCTCCTGACCTGACCCCAATAGAGAACTTTTGGTCAATTCTGAAAAGAGGGGTTTATGAAGGAGGACGGCAATTCACATCAAAAGATGCCCTTTGGAATAAAATTCTTGCAGTGTCTAGGACCATAACACCTTCTCAAATAAAAAAAACTAACCTCATCTGTTGATAATAGACTGTTTAAGGTGATTGCAAGGAAGGGAAATTATGTTGATAAATAATTCGTTTTTCGTTAAAATGTCACGCTTTGTGGGTTGTATTTGATTTCTATATGGTTATATATCTGTTATTGTTACTAATTTGAATTAAATTAACACATAAATTCATACTTTTATTACCTTTAAACTGTATTTTCAATACGTTGCAATCAAGCGAGAAACAGTAAAAATTTCACATTTGTATAAAATTGTTATAACTTTTGAACTAGTAAGAATATTTGGATAAAATTTTATGGACTAACTTATCAATGTTTTCTATAGCTGTACAAAATTTCAGTTAATTACGTTTAGTAATAAAAAAGTTATCAAGGAAAATGTGATCTGCAATAAAGCAAGTAACGCACTGTATATATATATATATATATATATATATGTAACCTTCGACCTTCTTCAGGCATATATATATATGCATATACATATATATATGTATATACATATACATATATATATATATATGTATATACATATACATATGCATATATATATACATATATATATATATATATATATATATTCTCACGGAACATTCACGTGTTCGATAATGATACACATAAAAAAGGTCGGAGGTTACATCGACTTAACTGTTGGGAAAATGACACCTTAGATAAGAAAAAATGTCCGATGAATCAGAGTAATACGAAGAACCAGTCCTCATCTCCAAAAATTCAGAAACGTAAGTCGTAAAAAGATGCTATACCGTTAAAACAAAATAACCAAACTAAACCAAACCTTCGCACTCTCACTCACACTTGTTCCTATATTTTTCTCCGCCTCTTTCTTTTCCTCTCCTTCTTCCTTATTGGTTTTCCACCTTTCTTCATATCCTTATATTTTCCTCCCTCTCTTTTTATCATCGGGGTAAAGGGGCTGTAATCTGCGCCTTTACTCACTCCGCCTTCCCTGCAGTTATCTACTCTATTTTTTTAAATCTCAATTCCTTACCTCTCACTACACCCACTTCCATTTATGTTGACACTCGCGGCAGCGAAAGGGTTACCTGCCCCTCATTGTTGATGTAGTCACGTAGAAGTTGTAAACAAATGAATGAAAACCCGCCACACCGCCACTGTCGACGGCCATTGTTTGGTTAATCTTCAGCTGTCAATTCCATAAGGAACGGGAATAAAGAAAAGAAAGTCTTGTCTTTTTTTTTCTTTTTTTTTTAATTGACCAAAATTGCAAACTAAACCCCATACAATCTCACACTGTCCACCTTCTCCGTAAGCTTGTTTAAGGGGGCTCGATTCAATGTCATAATGGAACACAATCTATTAAAACAGGTTTAATATCTAAAAGAAAAGAAAACTTTGTATTTTTAAGAGGCAATTTTTCAGTCTATGCGTTTTGTGACGGAAGGGATGTTACAAACGAGGGACGGACACTAAAATTAACAGTAACGTGTCTGGAAAAAATATCAGAAAATTATCCGATATTAAGGAAAGGTTCGGTAAAACTTGCAGAGAATGCTCTGTTTTACGGTTGTTACAAAAATGGAACGGAAATTTAAATTTTGTTCCGTTTTAAATTCTGTACATTTTTACATTGCGTCCAACTTATCGTTCAAATTCGACAAGTCAACTTTTATAGGTTTTCGGGTATGCTGACAAGGTTGAGGGCTGTTTATTCCGAAAGCCGTTCTTAACATGGGGAGGTTGTGGTGTCTATTCCGAAAGCCGTTCTTAATATAAAGAGGTTGTAAGCATACCCGAAAACCTATAAAAGTCGACATTTCCGATGATGAGTTTGACTTATGTAAAATAAATACAAAATAAGGTATACCAAATTGATTTTTTTTTCGTTGCAAAATTAAATTATTTTGTTTTTTTAATAAAATTTTATTTTATATAAAAATAATCTTTCGTTTTTTTTTGTTGTTTTTTTTTTTTTGTCGAATGTTATTCTTTTGAATATTTTTATTTTTTAGGGTCACAATAAAAAAATTTTGTTAGGGGAACAGTAAAAAAAAAAAAAAAATTAAAACTGAACGCAATTTAAATTTCCGTTCCATTTTTACAACAACCGTAAAACAGAACATTCTCTGCAAGTTTTACCAAAATTTCAAAGTCTTTTAAAAATATAATTTCTTTTTTGTTTAATTTGTTGCCAATTACTTTAACATCTATTCAAGTACGGCCAGAAACAAAATATTACCAGTCCACACGAGTTTCATGAAATTGAAAATACTGACCATCAAATAAAGAGATCTTCTTTAATTTACTTCTGAAACCCTTCCTCTGCAACTTCTCTCTCACAAACGTGGCGTTGCTAGTCTCAGTCTTTTCCATGAATACTATTATGGCATGGGTTCTTCAGAATTGTCTGATTTATTCCCTGCTTACATTTGTTCCAGCTTGTTTGACTTGTTGCTCTAGTGGTCTTCATCGATTCGCTGCTTTGATACCTCATAATAATACAGCTTTCTATTTCAGCCGTTCGTTTCCAAGAACTGCAGTCTTTTGGAAGTTTTCCCCTCCTTACCATTTCATCCTACCAATACTCTCGATTTTGTTTCAAGACTAAGATCAATAGACATCCCATGTATTTGTGACAATAATGTTTCGTTCCTGTTAGCTCCTTACATCAAGTAGCTTTCTGCCTTGTCAGGAACGATTCTTCTTAAAAAAAAACCTACCCTGGGGGAAGTGAAATTCCCAGCTAACGGACACACAGACACAAAGACACAAAACGGTACTCTTAAGCTAAACTCGAATATCGCCGTTTAACCCTGATGACACATGCCTGGCCACCAGAGGGCAAAGGCAGATACGTCACTTCCTGTTCTGTATATTTCTATCTCTTTTCGCTGAACTCTCGAAGAGTGAAGATGTGACGAAAGCGCACTCCGAATTGGCATGGCCAGTCAACCAACCCTCCTGACTAACCCGTCAACCAATTATCAAATACTAACCGCAAGTAATGTTACTCTCATTTCAATGAACACTTAATATCAATATTTTTATTCTTTCTCATGTATTTTATGTAAATGAATCTACATTCTTTCACTATCATATATCGGTATGTTTCGTCTCTTCCTAATGCGACCCATGCTTCTAAATCAATCTGGTTCTGGATATGACCTTAAAATATATCCGATGGTGAGGCCCCAGCTTTCAGGCTTTGGAGAGTGTGGAGCCACCCTTCAATTGCAATTGCTCCCAGGTCCACTGTGACCCGGAATGGTAGTAGGTTGGTTGGTAGTTTTTGTTTTACGGCATATCAACCCTTTCCAGGTTATTTAATGCCGAATCCAAAGATTTTGAAGAACATTTTTTTAATAGAATATATTTGTTGTTTTCAAGTCGGTTTCTATTTAACCCATAGTTGGGACCCTAACAGGTACTTCTACTCCGGGTTAGAGTGGGCCTGGGAGCAATGGCAATTAAAGGGTGGCTTCACACTCCCCAAAGCCTGCAAGCTGGAGCCTCACCACTGGATATAGTTTAAGGTCATATCTAGGACCGGAGTGGTAGTACCTGTTAGGGTCCCAACTATGGCTTAAATAGAAACCAACTTGAAAAAAATATATAATCTATTAAAGAAATTGTTCTTCAAAGTCACTGGATTCGACATTAAATAGCCTGAAAAGGGTTGATATGCCGTAAAACAAACAACCAACCAACCAATCTCAATCACTTTACGATTCATTAATAACATGGAGGATTGGACCAAAATTGCATAAACAGATCAATCTGTCCTCCATATCTCACTCCATAATCTTTTGGCAAATAGCTTTGTTGCTGGTATCCCATCTTTACCGGCATTTTTTACCCTACTTCAATTACAACGGTTGATAAGTACCGCTATCCCTTAACCTGCTCAAAGTGTGGCGCAATGGCTGTTTGATAGCGAGTACACTGCTTCTTTCGATGAAGTGCATTATGTATAAAAATGTTATTTAGTTAGAAATAACTGCAAGATAGGAAGCACAGATACTATATTATTATTATTATTATTATTATTATTATTATTATTATACAAACCATACGAGAGTTACACCCAGTACGCCTAATATATCGTGTCCACAAGAGAAAAATCGTTGCTCTTTGTCTGCAAACTTCTTAAGTTCAAGACTTATACAGATCAACTATCCACCGAAAACTCCTTTTCATCTCCAGGACTTATACAGGTTAGCTACCCATCGGAAACTCTTCTGAAATTAAACATAGTTTTCAATTCGAAAGGAGACATGCGAACAAAGATCTTTGGGGGGGGCTGTTATTTGCACTCAATGGTGAGTTCTTCATCTTGGGCAAATTTGTTTTCGCCAACAAATCGATCTAATGTATAATATTGCTCTTTGGATAAGAAAACAGGTAAATAAAAACATACGACTTACTAGCGTCTAGTCTGAACGCGATTCAGCCGCAACGCCTTCGCAATTTCGTGACAAAATAATCCTTGACATTCCAAGGATTCTTTTCTTTTCTTTTTTTAATCAAGTGTGACAATAAGTGATTTCAAACAACTTACCCATCGAGTGAACAAATCGTTTTGTGCAATGCAAGTTGTTTTATTTTCTCATATGTAAAAATTTCCATCGCAATTGCGCAGCTGCACAAATTGAAATAAAGAAATAATATATATATATATATATATATATATATATATATATATATATATATATATAGAGAGAGAGAGAGAGAGAGAGAGAGGTGGAGAATAGCATGTGTGTTATTTATTTTGTGTGTCACGCTTACATCCGAGTGACTGTCGTTTAACCAAGTATACTTCATAAGTTTTAGTTTCGGTTTCGATTATAGTTGAATGAACTCAAGTTATATATATATATATATATATATATATATATGTATATATATATATATATATTCATAAGTACTAGTTTCGATTTCGATTCAAGCTGGTGTACAAGTCATATGAATATATTTATTTATTTTTTAAATCACAAATTTATGATATATAAAAACCGATAGAACATTTATTCAATAATAATATTTACAAAACTTGCAAGAATTAAAATATTATATTTAAGCGTACTTTACGATCGGGCTACGCCGGGGGTTACTGTTAGCTTAGATAAATACTTTTGTGGTTGTAACAAAAGAGCTAAAGTAATAACCGAGCGTCTCCATTCACACTGAACATCTATAGCATGCCAACACCAATATATTACATATGAATGAGTTCCCTGTGGAATTTCTAAAGATCCCGTAAGTATATATATATATATATATATATATATATATATATATATATATATATATATTCCGTTTTTGCAATATTTTCATTCTCTGCGACATTCTATTTGAGTTTTTCTAACAAAAAAGAGATGTTAATCTCGAAATAATTAAACATCAACCCGTTTACATGAAAAAGTAAGTTCATAAAAACATCCTTTTTGAAACCAAATTCGATCTTAATTTTTTTTTCTTTTACAGTGAGTCACAATCATATACATCAGGTATTTTAAACAACTCAGCACTTCATTGGTAAGTTAAAGGCATTGTTTTTTTTTGTTTTTGTCCAGCCACCTACAACGACAGATTCGACCTCTCTTGGTGTTAAATGGGAAGGTGGTTTATATTTTTGTTTTTTCGTAAAAAAAAAAAAATAAAAATAAAAAAACGCTAATCGCACGTGTATACGTAATATATTCAATATTTATACATCAGAAAGCACTGTGAAATGAAAAGATATATGAAATCATTTTGAAGCTAAATTCTATGTTAGAAAATGTTTTTGAATAAACGCAAACAATATAATATATCCATAAATTATAGACATTTAAATTTTTCTTCATTGCCGAGCAATAACGACGTACGTCGAACATAGCCGATCTCTTTTGGTGTCAAATTAAGACGTATATTAACGTCTTGATTTGTAAAGAGAACCCCCTGGTCACGTGTGTATAGGAATAGCTGCGGTATTTCCGAGGAAAGCATCATAAACTGAAAAATACAAGTAATCAGTTCTGAAACAAAATTAGATGCTAGTAATGTTTTCTCAACAAATGAAAACAGTACAAAGAAATCTTTCGGCCAACTCAGGCCTTCGTTACTGAGTTATAAACATTGCTTTTTTTCTTTATTTTTATACCAGCACGACCCCTGGAGATTCCACAGCAGCATCTTTCATTTGTAATATATTGCTGTTGGGCATTCTGTGAATGTTCAGTTTAAATGGAGACCTCGCGATATTATCGTAGCCCTTTTGTTAAAACTGTAAAAGTATTTATCTAAGTAAGCTGGTTAATGTACTGTCAGAATATATCTGGTTGTTGCGGTTTATCTCCAATATTTTTACAGGAGTTTGTGACCTATTTTCATTGTATGGGCACTATGCGCAAACGTAAACCCCACGATGTCATTATACCATCTTTAGACAGAACAGATACTACCCTTGCATCCTAGCTAGGAGACTAAAAAGGAATGTTTTAGTTTCACGTTCGGCCCAAAAGCGACATCAATTTTTTTTTTTATTTAATTGTTTGTTTACATTGCGTTTTCAGTGAGCGGGAGATCCTATTTATCAAAAGGGATGATAGAAAGTGATAACATACCAGGAAGATTAAATTAGCATAGCTATATACTAATTTAATGTTCGTAGTATGCTGTTACCTTCTATCCTCCTTTTTAATAAATAGGATCTCCCGATCGAATAATTTATAATAAAGAAAGAGTGCCACACGTGCCACACGTACGCATGTTAAAGGTGTTATATATAGATATAGGTTTGTGAAAATATATTTTTCCAGTATATTTCTTCTATATAGAAATCTATTGTAATAAGAAGCTCTGTTTGTATTAGTTACATTTTTTCAGACTACTGCTCTCGTCTTGAATGTCATTTTCAACACGTTTCGGTCGATGTAACCTCCGACCTTATTCAGGGGTATCTTGTCAACTTGGGGAATATTTATGTTGAACTCGGAAATTTTGACGGAATTTCGAATGGAACTCTTTATTTGCTTTACTGGGGAAGCATGGTCTTGTTCCGTCAGCCATGATTGGATAGGAGTCCTCCTTAATGTGCAATTGTATTGTACGATCGATTACATTTGGAACTGAACCTTCTGGAGAATATCACTTTTACAATTGATTTTTCCAACTACTTTAACAACTGGACCACGTGGACGGCCGAAAAATGCAATTGTGAAACATTTAGAACTTCTATCTAATGATGGCTGACGGAACGAGAGCATTCTACTCCCTTAAAATAAATAAAAGCCTGCGTTCGAAATCCCGTCTAAATTTCCGAGTTAATAGATAGAAATATTCCCGAGTTTGACAGGATACACTTGAAGAAAGTCAGAGGTTACATCGGCCGAAATGTTGCAGAAAATGCCAAACAAGATGAGAACAGTAGGCCAAATAATACGATTAACCAATCCTCATCTCAAAAATTCAGAAAAGTAAGAAGCTCTATGTTTATTAAGATATGACAACAGAGTATATATGTAAATCTAATATATAAAACGCGCAATGTCTGTCTGTCTGTCTCCATATTTTCAAACTCTATCTCTCCCGAAAGTTAAAGTCGCAGAGAAGCCCTAGGGGCCTAAAATGATTGGATTTTTTATGGATTGTTCTTTTACGGGTCTTTTAGCCGGTTGAAATAGTTTTAAAGGTGGCAAAAAAGGGATCAACATTGAACATTTTGTTATACATTTTGTACATTCATACTAGTTTATTTTTAATCTGTTCATGTGCGTGTCACGTTGGTACAGTGGTAACGTCACCAGCTTTGCATGCTACAGTTTTGTTTTCGGTTTCGATTCCAGCTGATGACACCTAAATCCTTCTTTTTTTTCATTTTACTTTTGAAATCACGACTCTATAATACTATATACGAAATATTAACAAATTAAAATATCATATTTAAGCGTATTTTACGACCGGGTAAAGCCGGGGGCATCTACCCCCGCTAGTAAATATAAATTTTGCTAGTCCAAGTTTTTATTCATCTTACCAATTTTTTTTTAAACAAAATTTTCGGCGTAGATCTGTTTCATACATGATGGATGAGCCTTTATTTCTATATCAATACTGAATATTTCATCCGTTGACTTATCAGAAAAACAAAACGTTCCCCCAAAAAAAGAAGAAAAACGCTATCAAAATACGACTAACCAAAACTTATAAAACACACACACACACACACACACACACACACACACACACACACACACACACACACACACATAGTCAAACAACGTCGCAGCTCACAATGGCTCTTGTGATCTGCGACGTTGTTTGACCGTGGAAAGAATTATATAATCTCTCACAGTCTGAAAAATTTCCCCCTCTCTTTCTCTCTCTCTCTCTCTCTCTCTCTCTATATATATATATATATATATATATATATATATATATATATATATATTGTGTACAGAAAGTTGTTAGTTGAGACAGATCATTGGTACCGTCGGTTTCCTTATCAAGCTCTCTTCAGCCAATATTCGTCTAATAATAATAGTCGAATATTGGCTGAAGAGAGCTTGATAAGGATACCTTAAACGGGCCTTATTATCGGGCTTGAAACTGACGGTACCAATGATCTGTCTCAACTAACAACTTTCTGTACACAAAATATAATTACGCTCTTACAATTTGGATTTTCCTTTTAATTGAGCACTCTGCTGGAATTCTTTATCCAAATAAAAACTAATCATATATATATATATATATATATATATATATATATATATATATATATATATATATATATATATAATTATTTACTATAATAATTATCAAACACTACAGACACTAGTATTTCATCTATTCGGGAATCTTCAGTGCAGGGTGTCACGATAAACACCAGTCGATAGATTCAAACCCGGTGACAGAAGCCATTAGCAAAGATCATATCCACTCGGTTACCGTTAAATGTTTAATTTTCAACATTTATTTTATTAAATGTTTTTAATGTCAGTCAGAGTGATCTAATCATTATAAGATGATCAGCGCATGTGTGTATGTATGTATGTATATATAGTAGGACAACAAGAGTATGAAATGAAGACATAAAACTATATATTGATAGATATAAAATTGATCATTTATCTAATAATGGAATACAGGAAAATTGGGGGATAGAAGGGACACTTTACGCCAGCGCATTTTGAAGCCTAATGCGTCTCATCAGAAGAGTAGAGAAGGTGCTAGGTAGCATGGGGAAGATGCGGCATCTAGCGTAAGGTTCATTAGGGTCGAAAGAGATTAAGAGAAATTATAGAATGTTGGGGGAAGCTTTATTGAATTCTACATAAATAAGGATAAGCTTATTGTATATAGTATGATATATAAGATTATATATGGTCTTTAACATAGTATTGAGATTCAGGGATATATGTATTATGGCTAAATAGATGTATTCTTGCTGCGTGGTAATTTATTTTAACGGTTTGTTAGGTGTCTATTTTCTATGGAGTGGGTAATTTTAATTTTGATTGGTGCCATCTAAACGGCAAATGGCGGCTATAAATTCGCTTCTAATTTGGGGGAGGGGGTAAAACTGAAAGGTAATATGCGGCAATACATATATAAGTTTCTACTGTTATGATATAGGGAGTATGATCATAAGGGGGCGGTCGGAGATTAGGGTTGCAATGACTATGAGTGCGTTTAACTTGATGTAAAAGGTTAAGTATACCTATTGATGTCAAAGTGGAGGAGTAAGAAAGTAACGATCACTATCAAATGATAGTAGGGTAATTATAAATAGTACGAAAGATAATAGTAATGAAGATTATAATTATAATAATAGTAGTAATAATAAAGCTGAAAATAAAAGAGAAGTAAAATTGAAGATAAAAATAAATATGAAGTAAAGACAAACTTAAAGGTAAGCATTAAAGATAAACATTAAAGATAATATTACCAATAGTTGTGGTAGGAGTAAATGCAAAATTGATATCAATAGTGATAATGGTAGCGGTTATGGTAGCAATGACGGGGATAATAACGGGGATAATAATAATAACAATTATAATGATGATTATAATAATAATAATAATAATAATAATAATAATAATAATAATAATAATAATAATAATAATGTAAAGCGGTTCAAAACAAAGCAGTAATAGTAATGATAATAATAAAAGCAGTAGTAATAATACTTTGTGGAATTGAACTTTCTCTTTTCCTTTTAAATTAAGATATATATATATATATATATATATATATATATATATGAGTTCCTTTCGTTATAATCGAAACCGAAACCAAAACTTATGAAGAATTCTGATAAAAGTATTTATTACAAGAAATGAAAGGTCATAACAATTAAACGAGAGAAAAATGTGTAAGCGTGGAACACACAATAACACACACGCTATCGTATTAATATATAGATAATCATATATATATGATTTGGTTGGTCGGTTGTTTTTGTTTTACGGCATATCAACCTTTTTCAGGTTATTTAATGCTGAATCTAGTTATTGTGAGGAACGATTTTTAATGGAGTATATTTTTTAAGTCAGATTCTGTTTAACCCATAGTTGGGACCCTAACAGGTACTCCGGGTCAGAGTGGACCTCGGAGCAATGGTAATTAAAGAGTGGCTCCACACTCTCCAATACCCGCAAGGTGGGGCCTCACCATCGGATATAGTTTTAGGTCATATCCAGGACCATATATATATGAGTTCCTTTCGTTATAATCGAAACCGAAACCAAAACTTATCAAGAATTTTTGATAAAATTATTTATTACAAGAAATGAAAAGTCATAACAATTAAACGAGAGACAAAATGTGTAAGCGTGGAACACAAAATAACACACACGCTATCGTATTAATATATAGATAATCATTTTTCTGGTGATATAACGCCTTAATCAGAAGTGAAGTCAGTTTATGTTTTTTATTTTTATTTTTTCATAATCGTTCATTGTGACATGATGTAATAAGAAAATAAAGTTCATATATCGTTTCAACGGTATTTATTTTTTCAAGTGTTTTCATCAGGAGAAAATTTCGTGGCTGCGAGGAATAAATAAATGAAACAAAGCTTACATAGAGGGAAAATTCGCTTATACGTTATTTTTTTTTTCTGTCCGAAAGGGTCTCTAGGGAAGATAAGAGTTCAGCGCCACTAGATTTTGAAGTAGATTTTGTTCTCTATTAAGACAAGGAAGAAAACTTTGAGCGGCATTTTTCTAGATGTGACAGAATGTTCAAAATAATTGGATTAATTAGGAGTAGCGATGGGAAGGAGGCGCCCGGCTTTGCCCGGACGTGAAATACGCTTAAGTATGATAATTTAATTTGTCCAGATTTCGTCTATTTTATTATAGAGTCGTGATTTCAAAAGTAACAAAAACGTATTTGGGTGCTATCAGCTAGAATCGAAACCGTAGCGTTCAAAGCTGATGAAGTTACCACTGTAGTAATGTGACACGTATATGAACTGATTAAAAATTAAAAATTAAAAATAAACTAAGATGAATGTACAAAATGTATAACGATTTTTTTAAATTCTGACCCACTGTTGACCTATAAAAACTATTTTTTCATAAAAGAACGGTCTGTAAAAAGTGAAATCATTTGAGGGCCCCTAGTGTCATTCTGTGACTTCTAGTTTTAAAATATGGCGACAGACAGACAAATAGCTTTTTTATATATTAGATTTAAAATTAAAGATTAGTTTGTTTTTTTATGTTAACTGTAATCCTTGAAATCACAAAAGACATTTTTTTCTCTTTTTCTTTCTCCAATGCGAGAAGTTTTTTTTTTCTATCGATTCTTGCGTATTGAATAAGAAATCCATTTATTTCGTGAAAAAACGGAAGGTTTTCATTTTCCCAGATGTCAAACATTTCTTTTCACAGATGCACAATTGCACAAAAACATAATAAAATTATAAGAAATAAATCTATAGAATCACTAAAAGAAAAGGAAAGGAAAATAGTTAAAAATAAAAATAAATAAAAACGGAGAAAAATACGAAATATGATAGAATAGAAATATAAAAGAGGTAAGAACATAAAAGAAAACGTGAACAGTAAACAGTAAATAAATAAATAAAAATACGTAAAAACGTAAATGTATGAATAAAAGAAAGTAAAATAATAAATAAACAAATAATAAATTTTAAAAAAGTAAAAAGAAAATATAACAAAAGATGTGTTAACGACGCCAGAAGAGATTATAAAATTAAAAAATAAATAAAAACAAAAACAGACAAAGAAAATTAAAATAAGTAAGAGCTAAATGAATATAAACTGAAATAAATAAATAACAAAAGCATTCAACATATATATATATATATATATATATATATATATATATATATATATATATATATTTAAAGGATATTAGAACAATAGTCTAAAGAGCTGAGTGTATTTCAATGTAACAGTGAAATTACTAGTTTAATTAAAATACAGGAAGGAGAAAGTGCTCGTTGTAAGTTAGATATATAATAAGTTCGATAGGTAAATATCCTAGAGCTAATTCAATATTAAGTAATGTGATTGATAATTTAAAATTTAAAAATCAAATTATAATTAAATTAAAAATCCCGTTTCATAAGAAGGAACAACAACAAAATCAATTATCTGTACGATCTTTTCGGAAAACAATGCTTTTTATTGTGGTAGACATTAAGTTACGGACAATAATTATTACATATAGTTTTTTAATAAGCAAGGTCTCCTCGTCAGCAAATTTTGAAGGGTTTTTATTAAATTTAAAAGACACCCTAAATAAACCTAGCATTAAAAGTAAGGCAGATGTATCTGAAAAAAATTGAAATAAAAGGTCTGGATTTAAAATTTATAGGAAAATTAATATGGGTTAGAGATAGAAAAGAAATAGAGTAAAATATAGATTTGAATTTAAATTATAAGTTTGCTTTAAGTACAACATTACAAATATATGCATGCATATATATGAAAAATAGACACATATATACATATACATAGATATACAGGTATATACATAAAAATATATAGAAATTTACCTTTTAATTTTTCGCTATTTGAAATCAGGAACTATGGTTAAAATACTCATTTAGATGTTTGCTATAACTTTTTATCTTATTGAATGATGAATTTTAAAAAGGGGGGACGCCCGTGCAATAAATATTTTCCGTTAGCGTACTTTTGATTTAAAGACGCTACGGTTTATATTTCGAATGTTGTTTGTGTAATTACATAATGTAAGGGGGGATAATTAGTCATATTTTCTTTACTTTTTTATTTAAAGGGTCTAAGGGGGATAATTAGTCTAACTTAATTTATTAAAAAAAAAGTGTAATCTATTTTTACTAATAAGTAATTTTTAATGATTTAAGGTGGTTTATATTTATTAAATTTAAACCAACGTTTATGACTGCATGTGAATATTAGTTCCTGTCTTGAATTTAATAGTGTGGTTGCATTTTTAATATCTTCATATTTTAACATTTTTAGGGTCTCTTTTGTACATAGTGCACAGAATTTATCTCCTGGTTTATATGGTTTGCAAGACTCAATTACCGCCATTTTAAGTTGAAAGAAATATTGCTATTTTTTAGTTGCCAAATATAGTTGGATAGAGTAGTTTGGTTTGACAGAGAGTTATTTTTAAAAGAATGTTTGTGCGTTGAAATTCTGTGTTTTATTAGGCCAGATGTGGAACCAAAATATATTGCCTCTTGCTTATTGTGATTATTTTCCGTTAGGTCTGGTGCTGGATTATTATATGGTGGGTTGATTTGTAATTGATCGGTGGATTGGTTTAAGTTGGTGTTATTATTTAATCTGGTAGTTGAGTTATGGCTGTTAATAGGTTCATGTAGATTTTGGGTTTTTGATACTGTGCAGCTATAGATAACATTTTTAATTTTACATGAGCCTTGTAGGGGACATTTATTTTTTCTTCTACAGTTACAGTCTGATATATTTTGTATAGTTGTATTTTGTAGCTTATTAATTTTCTTATTATTAGAGCTAATTATTTTTTGATGAAGGTTAGGCATAGTAGAGTAAGAGACTTTGATAGTGTTCTTATTGAAAATTTTATTATATCTATGGGGGCTTTAAAGGAACTAATATTCACATGCAGTCATAAACGTTGGTTTAAATTTAATAAATATAAACCACCTTAAATCATTAAAAATTACTTATTAGTAAAAATAGATTACAATTTTTTTTTAATAAATTAAGTTAGACTAATTATCCCCCTTACACCCTTTAAAGCTCATCAGTGTGGCTAGACAGGCAACTACCTCAAGCCAGGATTGAAACCCGACCGTCTGTACGACAGTCAAGGCTCCTAACCATTACGCTATTGGCAGCTGCTGAGCGAATAGTGAGTTTAACGATGTTTTGACATCGTCCGAAATACCTCCGCTCGATTTGTTTACACAAAGAGTGTCGCTTATATGCTAATGGTAATTCGTGTATTACTTCTCAGTATGCTCAACTCAAGATGAGGAGCATTATATGACGTAAATAAACATTTAAAATTAAAATGTTTGAATTCAACGTTATTTCACGCGGTTAATTGTAGCCGAATTGATATGGTCTTCGCTAATCGAGCCAGACACGTCTCGTGTTGCGGGGTGCGAATCGTTCGGTGTTAATCGTGACACCCTGCACTGAAGATTCCCGAAAAGAATGAAACACTAGTGTCTGTAGGTATTAAATTATTATAGTAAAAAAATAATTATGACATCCCCTTTAAGAAATTCGTTTCTTATCGTTGAGCACTTTCAGTTGAAGTAAAATAAGTCAATTTAGCTCTTATGCGTAGATATAATCGTATAACGATTAGATCACTGTCTGACTGACGTAAATGAACATTTAAAATTAAAATGTTTAAATTCAACGTTATTTCACGCGGTTAACGGTAGCCAAATTGATACAGTTTTCGCTAATCGAGTCAGATACATCTCGTGTTGCGGGGTTCGAATCGTTCGACTGGTGTTAATCGTGACACCTGCACTGAAGATTCCCGAAAGGATGAAACACTAGTGTCTGTAGGTATTTTATTATAGTAAAAAAATAATTATATATATATATAGATATATATACATATGCGTGTATATATATATATACACACATGTATGTATGTATGTATGTATGTATGTATGCATATATATATATAAATAAAAATACAAAATTTAACGGTTTAAAATACAAGACACGTTCAAGATAGTTTTAATAAATATATTTTTTTATTAAAATTAAATTGTAATTTTAGACCCATAAAAGAATCTTTGCGAAATAGTTCTGCGTCTATATCTTCTATATCTACTTGACAAGATATCCAGCTACGGCATCGCTGGATATGTCTTCTCAGTTATCCAATCATGTCTCTCTGATATGGTTCTAAGAGAAGTGGTTGCAGACATCAGAAGCTCACAGTATTAATACTGAAGTCCCTCAGGGGTCCATCCTGGGCCCAACTCTCTTCCTGATTCGCATCAATGACCTTCCAAATCACATCCTTACATCATTCGTAGACATTTATGCTAACGACACTACCATCTATGGCAACACATCAAAGGCCGCAAGTGACCAAGTTCTCTATGATTCTCTCTTCTCTGACCTTGAACACGTGGTACAATGGGGAAAATCCAAAGAAGTTCTTGACGAGCCATTCCCCTTAAATAATACAATTTACCAAATTTCCACTACTAACGATTACTGCGATTTTGTCCCATTGACTACTGTACACTCATTACCATTTATCCTCTAGTTGCCTTCAAGCTTTGATAACTAGTGATTCCTATGTATAAGAAAAGCTCTTTTCCTACATGTTGCACTTTGAAATTAATCTACTTGGGATCATTAGTTAAAAATTATTAACATACATCTGGCTAGATTTGTGATTAAGGCAATAAAGTTGCTGTTACAGTAACAGTAAATTGTGTTTTGCGTATGACGCTAACATTTGCTAACCTAAAGCAAACGCCAATCATTTTAGTGGACTTATGAACTTACTGATATGCTCTTTTTCGTGTGCATTATAGCGCTACATCATCTATCAGCTTTTACATGAAAGAATGTTTTCAGGAGACGATTTACAAAAATGAACTTAAAATTTGTGGTACTTGTACAGTCTAGTCAAGACATTCCAAAATTTAAAATATCGAAAAAAGGTTATATTGTACGTATTTGTTTTGGACAAGATCTCCGAACAAAAACTTCATTTAATTTGATCGAGTAGTTTTTATTTTACAGCAGAAAAACACGTTTTTATGAGAGCGCGTTGAAGTCAGCCATTACAAAATTTGTTGAACTCGCCAAAGGGAGATAACTCCAGTTAAAGCGCTGACACTCCCTCCCCATCTTTAACACTAGCTTTTCTTCCTAAAAATCGAACCTTTTGCTCGGTATCTTAACAAATTCTTTTTTCGCTGTAAAATAAAAACTACTTGATGAAATTAAGTGAAATTTTTTTTTCAGAGAACTTAAGACTATAACGAGTACGTACAATATAATTTTTTTTTCAATATTTTCATTTTTTAATGTCTTGACTAAACTGTATAAGCGCCTAATTTTTAATTATCTGTACGTGTGAACTTGAACTGTTTAAACTGAAACTGATATCTCCGTTTCATTACCAGTCATGTCATGTGATTATAAAAAAAAAACGATGAGTAATCTAACCCAATAATAAAGGTCATAGTTGACCTTGAAACCATACATCGTCAACCACTCCTAATTGTCAGTCAACTATCTAACATTACATCTAATAAATATATGCTCCCACTCACAATTGCACATTTTTGGAAGATGGTATCATCACAAAGGTTTGGTTGGTTGTTTTTGTTTTACGGCATATCAACCCATTTCAAGTTATTTAATGCCAAATCCAGTTATTTTGAAAAAAGATTTTTAATAGAATTTTTTTTTTCAAGTCGGTTTCTATTTAACCCATAGTTGGAACCCTAACAGGTACTACTACACCGGGGCAGAGTGAACCTGGGAGCAATGGCAATTAAAGGGTAGCTGCACACTCCCCAAATCCCGCAAGCAGGGGCCTCACCATCGGATATAGTTTAAGGTCATATACAGGACTCATCACGAAGGAACCTATGCTAAGTTATCTCGAGGGCTATGGCAACAGCATATTCTTTTCATTGTTATGACTCTCGAGTATATATCCGACACAGTTAGACACAGTTAATCAACCGAGGACCACATCACTCTATATAAAAGCATATAAGATATCAACGGATACACACTCGAGAGTCAAAACAATGAAAAGAACGTGCTCTTTTCCTAGCCCTAGTTATCTCCTTCACAAAAGATTAGGAAATGTCCGGGAGAATAAAATTATGACATTAGAAAAGATATAATATTATCATCCAACGTATAGGGGCAATGCGTTGGGGGATAATAGTATAATAACAAAACCGATTATACCTCCCTAATAATAATAAATCCCTGGGGTGGTGGTATCATAATTTCTGGACAGATACTATACTGCCATCTATTAAATAAGAATATAGAATGATAAAGAAGGAACATATCCTAAACTTTTCCCAAAAGAGAAAGTAATATGTGAGATGCTGGTCTTCTGACAACAGAACAGATACTACACTCCTCTCCAAACAAAGATGTTATTGCTCGAAGGACTCCTAAAATGTGTGAATTAACCGATTTTCTTTTTTCATTTACGAAAAAGAAGGTAGTAAGAACATGTACTTATGCATTTACTGTACCGTGTTGAAATAATAACGTTATTATTTAGAAAGCCATTCTTAACATGTTGAGGGGAGGGTGTTTTGTAACTATTCTATACTTTCAACTGGCAATTGAATAAACAAAAAAGAAAACATGGTAAATTTTGAATTTAACTTGAAAATACTGCTTAAAAAGTAGCGCGGTAAAATAACTGCATAAGCAGCCATCACCACAAGGTCGTCTATTGAATAACATTTGCTTCTGCATCGAAGCGACATCAAACAAATGAATTCAATTTTCTGCATAAGTCTCTTCAGATTTGAAACTTGATATGTAGGGTATTCAGACATGTGGAAAAAAATCGGTTTGTTATTCATCGGAAAAATAGCTGCTAAGAGGTTTAAATTGAAAATATTGGCACTTGCAGGCGTAGTTCCGCGTATTGTGTATGCTCTACGCATGCGCAAATATACATTTATACGTTCAATTGTTATTGATATGCATGTGCCGTTAGCTCAGATGAGGAAATAAATGACTGGGAAGATGGTATATTAAAAGTGATAAAATATTTTTTTCATATATATATTACCTGAAACTTTATACTATTTCAGTTTATACTACAATATTTTTTATTCTATTTAGCAATACATTTGACTTCAGGCAAACAGATACACCTCCATCATCTTTACTTGTTGCATAAAAGGAACTTTGTCTGTATGTCTGTGTTGTGTGCGTGTGAGTTCGTTCCATATGAACTCGAAAACGGCTGGATCGATTTTATGAAATTTCACACGAAGGTAAATTTATGTGGCTGGCATGTTTTGTATCAGAATGTCTTCAATCAGTATTAATAATGAATAATTGAAATAAACCGATGAAAGAAAAAATTGGTGGTTTGGAACAAATAACACCTTACACAGAATAACACCACCAGTGCATTTCAGAAGTTTTATAACCACACAAGTCGAAAACGACCAACATATAAAATCAACAGTATGTTCTTTGATATGACAGGTGCGCGTTCGAAATAAATTTTTCTGTTCAAAACACAATTGCACTTGACTTTTACATTTTAAACTTAAATTCAAGTTATTATATAACAATAACAATATTTTTATAAAATGAACAGTACGTTCTTTGATACAACAGAGGTGCGTTCGAAATGATTTTTTTTTTTTTTTTGCATTTTGTACAATTGAACTTTTGAATTTTAAACTTTAATCCAAGACATTTTATGAAATTAATTCTTTAAAATCAACCACAGGTTCTTTACAGTGCAATGTAAATTACAATGTATCACGAATTAAGTCACTGTGGGAAGGCATCTAAAGTTTTCTTTGCAGTGGGTTCTCAACTGGAGCAGACAATTTAAAAAAAAAGGGGGGAATTTCCCCGATTGGACGACAATAATAATATGGGACCGTGAAACATTCGTTGATCATCATACAATCCCGGGCAACGCTGGGTCTCCCTGCTAGTTCTAAATAAAAACGTAAGTTTGTATGAGTCATCATGGCATGAAATTTTGATCTATTCGATCATGTTTGTTGGTATTGGTTACCACGTTTCTTCTTAGAATTATGTACGTACAGGAGGGACTACCTGTCGGTTGCCTATACCCATAGTGAAAGTGGTGTCCTGTAATGGGCAGGATTCAAACTTGGCACAGCAGGTTGTCGTCCGTCCACATCGACAGCCACGTCAACACCTCCATCATCAAGTTTCTAATTCAACTGTGAAAGAAACACGCGATAAAAAAAACAAAAAAACTTGCCTGTCAGGTTAAGAGAACAAATAGTTTTGTGCAAGGCGAGAGCTTTCATTTTCCCCTTGCACAACTGCAAAATTGCATAACTCTAAATTTAGATACAAAACATAGGTCTTAATAGAAATACATAAATAAAAACAAAGATAGCAGAAATAAAACGGCTATTTTGTTAAGACTCGTCTATTTAAGTGAACATTTACAGATGCAAATACTATTTCAAACTTAAGCGTAATAGACTGACAACAAAATATATTAGGTTGAGAAGAAAATTCTTGCGAAATTTTTAATTTGGATTTCAAATGATGTATTTTCAAATAAGTTCTCGTTATAAAACCTTTACTTTATGTATCATTTTTAAAGGGCGTTTTCCGTCTATCTCATCGTTTATATTACAATCGTTTTAAAACAATTATGCCGTTTTTTAAGAACGTTGAATACGAGATGAACAAGAAGGAAATTCGCATAATTTTCTTTTTTCAATTCAAGCTAGACCGAAAAGCTTCTGAAACAACTCGCGATATCAACGAAGTGTTTGGCCCAGGAATAACTACTGAACGTATAGCACAATGGTGATTTAGGAAATTTTGTGGTGACGACGAGAGTTTTATAAATGATGAGCGTAATGGTCGGTCATCGGATGTTGACAACGATCAATTAAGAGTCTTAGTCGAAGCCAGTACACACACAACTGTTCGGGAACTTGCTTCTGAATTAGATGTAACGTATATGACGATTTCGAACCACTTGAGAGACATTAGAAAGACAAAAAAAACATGATAAATGAGTACCTCATGAATTGATCAACAAGCAAAAATAAAAAAAAAAAAAGCCGTCATGAAGTGTCATCTTCCCTTCATTTACACAAAAACGAACCATTGCTCGACCGGGTTGTGACTTGAGATGAAAAGTATTTGCTTTTTTTTTTACGAGAACGGGCGACGCTCAACTCAGTGGTTAGACGCCGACGAAGCTCCTCGACACTTCTCGAGGCCAGAATTGCACCAAAAGAAGATCATGCTAACTGGTTGGTTATATGTAACAGAAAAGGCCCAGTTCTCCCCCACGACAATGCCGGACCGCACATTGCTAAACAGACTTTGCCTAAATTGAACGAAGTTATTAAACTCTGCCTCATTCGCCATACTATCTAAACCTCTCACCTACCGACTACAACTTTTTCAAGCATCTTGATAAATTTCCGTGTGAGAAATGCTTCAAAACCAAAGCGATATAAAAGAAACGCATCCAGCGCCTTCATTACCACCACCAGGACGCAAGGTTTTTACGTTACTGGCATAAATACAATAGTTATGCGTAGACAATAGGCTGTTCATTCTGATGGTGCTATTTTCAATCAATACATTTTTGTTGGAGCCGAGATATGTTTATCTCAATTTAAAAGTTAAAAACCACAAGAACTTTCTTGCCAATTTTATATTATAAAGTCAAGCCAGTCTATTTTTTTTACTTTTGTTATCCTTAACTTTCGGTTTATAAAATCAATATTAGATTCAAAGTAACCATTTTATTTGGTTTAATATTAGTCCATATAGTTATAATGTTACGTATCATAAAAGTTTATTCGATTTAATTTCCTTGGAAATATACTTTATTCTGCTATGAATATTTATTATCAACAGCAAATATAAATTATAATGACAGCCATATTTGCTCTCAATAACAAATGTAGCTATTAATATAAAATACTGCTAATAATCTCTATCTTTAAAACGTTAGTTATGTTTAAATCAAATGTTTTCTAGAACCAAAATAATGTTATGGATTTGCATCAAAATTAGAATAAGATTTCTAGACAAAAATATTACTATCATTATATATTTATTTTAATCTCCGTAATCAGACATAGGGTTTACTTTTACCCGCACTGAGACGGTTATTCTTCTAGTTATATATATATATATATATATATATATATATATATATATATATATATATATATATATATATATACTTCAGAATAATTTTATTTAACAATCAGTTGGTAGGGAAACCTGTGATTATAAGATGTACAAAATATTCCTGGCGGTAATATTCTATAAGTTATCCCATCTAAATAAGAATTGCTCTATATGCAAGATAGAGCAAATAAATTAAATTGTGATTCAATGAATTTCTAAAAACCCTTATTGAAATAAAGTGGTTGAGTTTCATATCAAAGATTTTTATTATTCTAAGCAAGACAAAGAATACTTTTGAAAATTAATCTCCTTAACCTGTAGAGTTTCGATGTCTACCATCTCATCAGAGGAGAGAAAATATTAGCAAATATTTATAAAGGTATGTACCCTATTTGCTAAAGTCAGTGAGACATGGAAAGTCAAAGTCAACATAATTAATTAATCAGAAGTCTTGTAACAAGAGGATTCGAAGACAACTATTATTTATTAAATGTAGCATTGTTAATGCTTCCGTTCAATCTCGATAGACAATGGATACCTCTGTAAGTGTAGCTGTGCGTGTAATTGTGAGGCAACGGTTGCGCAATCCGTTACTACACCTCTCCTGAATCGGCACTGCTTGAGTCCAGTGGCAATTAGACAGTCAAGACTGACTGGAAACAATGCCAAGATAAGCAGAGAGCACATACAACACCTGGTTTATGAGTGTACAGTAGTCAATGGTTGGTTGGTTGGTTGGTTGTTTTTGTTTTACGGCATATCAACCTTTTTCAGGTTGTTTAATGCCGAATCTAGTTATTTTGTGGAACGATTTTTAATGGAGTATATATATTTTTTTTTCTAAGTCAGATTCTGTTTAACCCATAGTTGGGACCCTAACAGGTACTACCACTCCGGGTCAGAGTGGACCTGGGAGCAATGGTAATTAAAGGGTGACTCCACACTCCCCAAGGCCCGCAAGGTGGGGCCTCACCATTGGATATGGTTTTAGGTCATATCCAGAACTAGTAGTCAATGGGAAAATGTCGTAGTAATCGTTAGTAGTGGAAATTTGGTAAATTGAATTACTTAAGGGGAGGGCTCATAAAGAACTTGTTCACGTTGGTATTGAAGACGACCATATTGTAGTCAGTTGGAAAGCAGGGAAACGGAACAGAGTTCCACAAGCGTTCAGTTCTAAGTAAGAAGATTTGTTCGTAGAATCTACGTTTAAGTTTAGGCACAGATAAAGCGTGAGGGAAATTATTGATAGTGGTTTCAGCTATACGAGTGCTTTCGTGAAAGTCAGGTCATAGGGAACCATAGATTGGAGCTCAGATGAACACTTGCCATGAAAATAACGATAAAGCAGAGACAATCTCGCAACGTCTCTTCAGTTGAAAGAGGTTGCAGCGAAGAGAAAAGCGCATCTCTCAATAGGCTATGAAGTCTATTTTGAACTCTGTCAAGGCAGGATAAGCTGCTTCTAGCAGTTTATCCTGCCCGGATGTGGCAACAGTACTCCATCCTTAGACGCAGTTGGCTCTTATACAGGTAGAGAATTGCGTCACCAGTGAGATATCTACTGGAGCGGTAGAATGATCCAACCATTTTTCCAGCAGCCTTGGCAACGGATTTGATGTACGTATTCCATCTCAGATCAGGAGTAAAGGTCAAACCTAGAAGCTTGTCAAAACACCGAGCCTCCCCAAGACGAGGGCCATTCATTTCAATTGATGCCAGACGGGAATCAAAGCGTTGATGATGGAAAAATAAAAGCTTTGTTATAGATGCATTAAAATCAACCTGCCACCTTTCTTACAAAAAACTAAAGCATAACCAGTTCCAATCGATGTTTTTAGTACTTCACGCTTGCAGAAGCCTTTTTTGCACAATACTGTAAGTCTGTATTTCTATAGCAACTGCTTTGGCTACTTTAATAACCCTAGAGTTGTGTCGCATCCTAAGTCATACAGAAACGATGATCATAAGTTAGGTACAGGCAAAAATGGACGGGCAAAAATAGGGGGGGGGCTAGTTTTGAAAGCCGATTTATCAAAATTTTTTTGTAGGTTTCCGACTACTTTTTGATTGTATTTGAAAGATTAAAGACTAAAGTTAATTTCCAAAAAAGAAAAAAAATATTTGTACGCGTGAAAAAAAACAAGTCATGAAAAATGTTTTAACGGCAAGCTAACTAATTCAGCTAAATTTTTAAGATTAATAAATTCATTGTAAATATCCTTTAAAAGATAAATATTAGTTTTTTGTGTCTATTTCAAAGATAATTAGTAAAGTCCTAAGATATTGAATGAAATAAAAAAACACCTTGTTTGTGCCAAAATAACTTAATTAGCCCCCCAAAAGCAAGTAATTTACCGTTCGCCAAAAACGCAACAAACTAAAATGTTGTAAACACGAGTAGAAGGAGGCCCATCGAACGCTGTTTCAAAATGAAGTCATGATAGTAAAAAGAGGTAGGGGTGTCAGATGCCCCCCCTCAGACCTGCCTCCATACATTCTTATTCTGAACGTTTGTATCAATTTTTATCATTTTAATTTAATTATTGTTTATGTTCCTGTTTTTAAATTAATTTTTTTTAATTATTATTCGAGATTATATAAATATTATTGTTTATGTTCCTGTTTTTAAATTAATTTTTTTTAATTATTATTCGAGATTATATAAATATTATGTTACGCCGAAAGTTTCACATTCTTGCGATCAAGGAAATTATTAAAATCTGGCATATAAAAATTATGCGAAATCTGTAATTAAAAAAAAAAATGTACAAATATTTTTGCTATTATAATTTTATTGTGTGAAAGCATTGAATAAACAATGCTTAATTCAATGGTAACATCGGTAGTTCGAGAAATTCCTTTTTCTTCGAGTTATATCGAATTCATTTATTCGGACTTTAGAGGCTTTTTTCATAATGTTCCTGAAAAAATTATTTTTTATTGTTACAAATTACGATGCTTTATTTATATAAAAAAGCAAAAATAAATTCTTGCGTTGTTTATTTACTACTGAAAACCATAACTTTAATAAAGGTATTTTTATTTAAACAAAATAATGCATTTCAATTTTACAAAATAAAAATAATTAATTCATTATATTCCGCGATCATTATTTGATAAATATTGAATTTTTTATTAAAATTGGATAATTTCCTGATTTTTGGTGAATTTTTAAGTAAAGAGAGGGGCCAAAATGTTTATACATTTTGAGCATCAGCATTCATGTTGCCCGTACCTGTCATAATTACACGCTGGTACAAAGAGTAGATTTGAAACACGGTGTATTCCAGATATTTTGTGAGGCCCTCTTTCTTTGATTCGTACAGCCTTGAAACAATTTTAGTATTTGAATGAACATGGTTAAAAAAACAAGTATGTCTATATAAGCATTAACGAAAGGGAGACGGCAGTAGCTAAAGTGGGTTGTGACACGAAATGTCAATCTGTGTGCGTTAGGTTCGAATCCAGTTTGTTTCACACGGAGAGTTTAACTTAAAGATGTTGGCAATATTCTTGTAGTCCTTCCTGTAAGTCCTCTGTGTCTTTCTAGAAGGAATTCTAACTAGAAAGATATCGGGGAAACGAATGACAATGATTAGCATCTGATTCATTTGAAATGAATGGATGAGGCTCAACAATGAAAAGTAACAACGCATTCCTTGATGATTAGCAGCATCAGCAACAGTTTTAACAATAAGCAAGTTATCATCATCATTGCTATAGGTACAATGCAATTCTGATCATTCGAAATATTCTAAAAAAAATAAAAAACCTATTTGGTAATATACAGAATTTACTCCGCTTCTCACTTGAGCTGGTAGTCTCTCACTTTTAGACAGGGTCAAAAGAATTGATTTCTCTCACTCTTAGACAGAGTCAAAAGAACTGCTGGTCTCTCACTCTTGGACAGGATCAAAAGAATTGATTTCTCTCACTCTTAGATACAATCAAAAGAACTGCTGGTCTCTCACTCTTGGACAGGATCAAAAGAACTGATTTCTCTCACTCTTAGACAGGGTCAAAAGAACTGCTGGTCTCTCACTCTTGGACAGGATCAAAAGAATTGATTTCTCTCACTCTTAGATACAATCAAAAGAACTGCTGGTCTCTCACTCTTGGACAGGATCAAAAGAATTGATTTCTCTCACTCTTAGATACAATCAAAAGAAGTGCTGGTCTCTCACTCTTGGACAGGATCAAAAGAATTGATTTCTCTCACTCTTAGATACAATCAAAAGAAGTGCTGGTCTCTCACTCTTGGACAGGATCAAAAGAATTGATTTCTCTCACTCTTAGATACAATCAAAAGAACTGCTGGTCTCTCACTCTTGGACAGGATCAAAAGAATTGATTTCTCTCACTCTTAGATACAATCAAAAGAACTGCTGGTCTCTCACTCTTGGACAGGATCAAAAGAATTGATTTCTCTCACTCTTAGATACAATCAAAAGAACTGCTGGTCTCTCACTCTTGGACAGGATCAAAAGAATTGATTTCTCTCACTCTTAGATACAATCAAAAGAAGTGCTGGTCTCTCACTCTTGGACAGGGACAAAAGAACTGATTTCTCTCACTCTTAGATACAATCAAAAGAAGTGCTGGTCTCTCACTCTTGGACAGGATCAAAAGAATTGATTTCTCTCACTCTTAGATACAATCAAAAGAAGTGCTGGTCTCTCACTCTTGGACAGGATCAAAAGAATTGATTTCTCTCACTCTTAGATACAATCAAAAGAAGTGCTGGTCTCTCACTCTTGGACAGGGACAAAAGAACTGATTTCTCTCACTCTTAGATACAATCAAAAGAACTGCTGGTCTCTCACTCTTGGACAGGATCAAAAGAATTGATTTCTCTCACTCTTAGATACAATCAAAAGAACTGCTGGTCTCTCACTCTTGGACAGGATCAAAAGAATTGATTTCTCTCACTCTTAGATACAATCAAAAGAACTGCTGGTCTCTCACTCTTTGACAGGATCAAAAGAATTGATTTCTCTCACTCTTAGATACAATCAAAGAACTGCTGGTCTCTCACTCTTGGACAGGATCAAAAGAATTGATTTCTCTCACTCTTAGATACAATCAAAAGAAGTGCTGGTCTCTCACTCTTGGACAGGGACAAAAGAACTGATTTCCCTCACTCTTAGATACAATCAAAAGAACTGCTGGTCTCTCACTCTTGGACAGGATCAAAAGAATTGATTTCTCTCACTCTTAGATACAATCAAAAGAAGTGCTGGTCTCTCACTCTTGGACAGGATCAAAAGAATTGATTTCTCTCACTCTTAGATACAATCAAAAGAACTGCTGGTCTCTCACTCTTGGACAGGATCAAAAGAATTGATTTCTCTCACTCTTAGATACAATCAAAAGAAGTGCTGGTCTCTCACTCTTGGACAGGATCAAAAGAATTGATTTCTCTCACTCTTAGATACAATCAAAAGAACTGCTGGTCTCTCACTCTTGGACAAGATCAAAAGAATTGATTTCTCTCACTCTTAGATACAATCAAAAGAACTGCTGGTCTCTCACTCTTGGACAGGATCAAAAGAATTGATTTCTCTCACTCTTAGATACAATCAAAAGAACTGCTGGTCTCTCACTCTTGGACAGGATCAAAAGAATTGATTTCTCTCACTCTTAGATACAATCAAAAGAAGTGCTGGTCTCTCACTCTTTGACAGGATCAAAAGAATTGATTTCTCTCACTCTTAGATACAATCAAAGAACTGCTGGTCTCTCACTCTTGGACAGGATCAAAAGAATTGATTTCTCTCACTCTTAGATACAATCAAAAGAACTGCTGGTCTCTCACTCTTGGACAGGATTCAAAGAATTGATTTCTCTCACTCTTAGATACAATCAAAAGAACTGCTGGTCTCTCACTCTTGGACAGGATCAAAAGAATTGATTTCTCTCACTCTTAGATACAATCAAAAGAACTGCTGGTCTCTCACTCTTGGACAGGATCAAAAGAATTGATTTCTCTCACTCTTAGATACAATCAAAAGAACTGCTGGTCTCTCACTCTTGGACAGGATCAAAAGAATTGATTTCTCTCACTCTTAGATACAATCAAAAGAAGTGCTGGTCTCTCACTCTTGGACAGGATCAAAAGAATTGATCTCTCTCACTCTTAGATACAATCAAAAGAACTGCTGGTCTCTCACTCTTGGACAGGATCAAAAGAATTGATTTCTCTCACTCTTAGATACAATCAAAAGAAGTGCTGGTCTCTCACTCTTGGACAGGGACAAAAGAACTGATTTCTCTCACTCTTAGATACAATCAAAAGAACTGCTGGTCTCTCACTCTTGGACAGGATCAAAAGAATTGATTTCTCTCACTCTTAGATACAATCAAAAGAAGTGCTGGTCTCTCACTCTTGGACAGGATCAAAAGAATTGATTTCTCTCACTCTTAGATACAATCAAAAGAAGTGCTGGTCTCTCACTCTTGGACAGGATCAAAAGAATTGATTTCTCTCACTCTTAGATACAATCAAAAGGACTGCTGCTCTCTCACTCTTGGACAGGATCAAAAGAATTGATTTCTCTCACTCTTAGATACAATCAAAAGAAGTGCTGGTCTCTCACTCTTGGACAGGGACAAAAGAACTGATTTCTCTCACTCTTAGATACAATCAAAAGAACTGCTGGTCTCTCACTCTTGGACAGGATCAAAAGAATTGATTTCTCTCACTCTTAGATACAATCAAAAGAAGTGCTGGTCTCTCACTCTTGGACAGGATCAAAAGAATTGATTTCTCTCACTCTTAGATACAATCAAAAGAAGTGCTGGTCTCTCACTCTTGGACAGGATCAAAAGAATTGATTTCTCTCACTCTTAGATACAATCAAAAGAACTGCTGGTCTCTCACTCTTGGACAGGATCAAAAGAATTGATTTCTCTCACTCTTAGATACAATCAAAAGAAGTGCTGGTCTCTCACTCTTGGACAGGATCAAAAGAATTGATTTCTCTCACTCTTAGATACAATCAAAAGAACTGCTGCTCTCTCACTCTTGGACAGGATCAAAAGAATTGATTTCTCTCACTCTTAGATACAATCAAAAGAAGTGCTGGTCTCTCACTCTTGGACAGGGACAAAAGAACTGATTTCTCTCACTCTTAGATACAATCAAAAGAACTGCTGGTCTCTCACTCTTGGACAGGATCAAAAGAATTGATTTCTCTCACTCTTAGATACAATCAAAAGAAGTGCTGGTCTCTCACTCTTGGACAGGATCAAAAGAATTGATTTCTCTCACTCTTAGATACAATCAAAAGAAGTGCTGGTCTCTCACTCTTGGACAGGATCAAAAGAATTGATTTCTCTCACTCTTAGATACAATCAAAAGAACTGCTGCTCTCTCACTCTTGGACAGGATCAAAAGAATTGATTTCTCTCACTCTTAGATACAATCAAAAGAAGTGCTGGTCTCTCACTCTTGGACAGGGACAAAAGAACTGATTTCTCTCACTCTTAGATACAATCAAAAGAACTGCTGGTCTCTCACTCTTGGACAGGATCAAAAGAATTGATTTCTCTCACTCTTAGATACAATCAAAAGAAGTGCTGGTCTCTCACTCTTGGACAGGATCAAAAGAATTGATTTCTCTCACTCTTAGATACAATCAAAAGAAGTGCTGGTCTCTCACTCTTGGACAGGATCAAAAGAATTGATTTCTCTCACTCTTAGATACAATCAAAAGAAGTGCTGGTCTCTCACTCTTTGACAGGATCAAAAGAATTGATTTCTCTCACTCTTAGATACAATCAAAAGAAGTGCTGGTCTCTCACTCTTGGACAGGATCAAAAGAATTGATTTCTCTCACTCTTAGATACAATCAAAAGAACTGCTGGTCTCTCACTCTTGGACAGGATCAAAAGAATTGATTTCTCTCACTCTTAGATACAATCAAAAGAACTGCTGGTCTCTCACTCTTGGACAAGATCAAAAGAATTGATTTCTCTCACTCTTAGATACAATCAAAAGAACTGCTGGTCTCTCACTCTTGGACAGGATCAAAAGAATTGATTTCTCTCACTCTTAGATACAATCAAAGAACTGCTGGTCTCTCACTCTTGGACAGGATCAAAAGAATTGATTTCTCTCACTCTTAGATACAATCAAAAGAAGTGCTGGTCTCTCACTCTTGGACAGGATCAAAAGAATTGATTTCTCTCACTCTTAGATACAATCAAAAGAAGTGCTGGTCTCTCACTCTTGGACAGGATCAAAAGAATTGATTTCTCTCACTCTTAGATACAATCAAAAGAAGTGCTGGTCTCTCACTCTTGGACAGGGACAAAAGAACTGATTTCTCTCACTCTTAGATACAATCAAAAGAACTGCTGGTCTCTCACTCTTGGACAGGATCAAAAGAATTGATTTCTCTCACTCTTAGATACAATCAAAAGAACTGCTGGTCTCTCACTCTTGGACAGGATCAAAAGAATTGATTTCTCTCACTCTTAGATACAATCAAAAGAACTGCTGGTCTCTCACTCTTTGACAGGATCAAAAGAATTGATTTCTCTCACTCTTAGATACAATCAAAGAACTGCTGGTCTCTCACTCTTGGACAGGATCAAAAGAATTGATTTCTCTCACTCTTAGATACAATCAAAAGAAGTGCTGGTCTCTCACTCTTGGACAGGGACAAAAGAACTGATTTCCCTCACTCTTAGATACAATCAAAAGAACTGCTGGTCTCTCACTCTTGGACAGGATCAAAAGAATTGATTTCTCTCACTCTTAGATACAATCAAAAGAAGTGCTGGTCTCTCACTCTTGGACAGGATCAAAAGAATTGATTTCTCTCACTCTTAGATACAATCAAAAGAACTGCTGGTCTCTCACTCTTGGACAGGATCAAAAGAATTGATTTCTCTCACTCTTAGATACAATCAAAAGAAGTGCTGATCTCTCACTCTTGGACAGGATCAAAAGAATTGATTTCTCTCACTCTTAGATACAATCAAAAGAACTGCTGGTCTCTCACTCTTGGACAAGATCAAAAGAATTGATTTCTCTCACTCTTAGATACAATCAAAAGAACTGCTGGTCTCTCACTCTTGGACAGGATCAAAAGAATTGATTTCTCTCACTCTTAGATACAATCAAAAGAACTGCTGGTCTCTCACTCTTGGACAGGATCAAAAGAATTGATTTCTCTCACTCTTAGATACAATCAAAAGAACTGCTGGTCTCTCACTCTTTGACAGGATCAAAAGAATTGATTTCTCTCACTCTTAGATACAATCAAAGAACTGCTGGTCTCTCACTCTTGGACAGGATCAAAAGAATTGATTTCTCTCACTCTTAGATACAATCAAAAGAACTGCTGGTCTCTCACTCTTGGACAGGATCAAAAGAATTGATTTCTCTCACTCTTAGATACAATCAAAAGAACTGCTGGTCTCTCACTCTTGGACAGGATCAAAAGAATTGATTTCTCTCACTCTTAGATACAATCAAAAGAACTGCTGGTCTCTCACTCTTGGACAGGATCAAAAGAATTGATTTCTCTCACTCTTAGATACAATCAAAAGAACTGCTGGTCTCTCACTCTTGGACAGGATCAAAAGAATTGATTTCTCTCACTCTTAGATACAATCAAAAGAAGTGCTGGTCTCTCACTCTTGGACAGGATCAAAAGAATTGATCTCTCTCACTCTTAGATACAATCAAAAGAACTGCTGGTCTCTCACTCTTGGACAGGATCAAAAGAATTGATTTCTCTCACTCTTAGATACAATCAAAAGAAGTGCTGGTCTCTCACTCTTGGACAGGGACAAAAGAACTGATTTCTCTCACTCTTAGATACAATCAAAAGAACTGCTGGTCTCTCACTCTTGGACAGGATCAAAAGAATTGATTTCTCTCACTCTTAGATACAATCAAAAGAAGTGCTGGTCTCTCACTCTTGGACAGGATCAAAAGAATTGATTTCTCTCACTCTTAGATACAATCAAAAGAACTGCTGCTCTCTCACTCTTGGACAGGATCAAAAGAATTGATTTCTCTCACTCTTAGATACAATCAAAAGAAGTGCTGGTCTCTCACTCTTGGACAGGGACAAAAGAACTGATTTCTCTCACTCTTAGATACAATCAAAAGAACTGCTGGTCTCTCACTCTTGGACAGGATCAAAAGAATTGATTTCTCTCACTCTTAGATACAATCAAAAGAAGTGCTGGTCTCTCACTCTTGGACAGGATCAAAAGAATTGATTTCTCTCACTCTTAGATACAATCAAAAGAAGTGCTGGTCTCTCACTCTTGGACAGGATCAAAAGAATTGATTTCTCTCACTCTTAGATACAATCAAAAGAACTGCTGGTCTCTCACTCTTGGACAGGATCAAAAGAATTGATTTCTCTCACTCTTAGATACAATCAAAAGAAGTGCTGGTCTCTCACTCTTGGACAGGATCAAAAGAATTGATTTCTCTCACTCTTAGATACAATCAAAAGAACTGCTGGTCTCTCACTCTTGGACAGGATCAAAAGAATTGATTTCTCTCACTCTTAGATACAATCAAAAGAACTGCTGGTCTCTCACTCTTGGACAGGATCAAAAGAATTGATTTCTCTCACTCTTAGATACAATCAAAAGAACTGCTGGTCTCTCACTCTTGGACAGGATCAAAAGAATTGATTTCTCTCACTCTTAGATACAATCAAAGAACTGCTGGTCTCTCACTCTTGGACAGGATCAAAAGAATTGATTTCTCTCACTCTTAGATACAATCAAAAGAAGTGCTGGTCTCTCACTCTTGGACAGGATCAAAAGAATTGATTTCTCTCACTCTTAGATACAATCAAAAGAAGTGCTGGTCTCTCACTCTTGGACAGGATCAAAAGAATTGATTTCTCTCACTCTTAGATACAATCAAAAGAACTGCTGGTCTCTCACTCTTGGACAGGATCAAAAGAATTGATTTCTCTCACTCTTAGATACAATCAAAAGAAGTGCTGGTCTCTCACTCTTGGACAGGATCAAAAGAATTGATTTCTCTCACTCTTAGATACAATCAAAAGAACTGCTGGTCTCTCACTCTTGGACAGGATCAAAAGAATTGATTTCTCTCACTCTTAGATACAATCAAAAGAAGTGCTGGTCTCTCACTCTTGGACAGGATCAAAAGAATTGATTTCTCTCACTCTTAGATACAATCAAAAGAACTGCTGGTCTCTCACTCTTGGACAGGATCAAAAGAATTGATTTCTCTCACTCTTAGATACAATCAAAAGAAGTGCTGGTCTCTCACTCTTGGACAGGATCAAAAGAAT
This sequence comes from Euprymna scolopes, assembly GCF_053919585.1. Taxonomy (NCBI): domain Eukaryota; kingdom Metazoa; phylum Mollusca; class Cephalopoda; order Sepiida; family Sepiolidae; genus Euprymna; species Euprymna scolopes. Next base: position 148,433,426 of record NC_136487.1, on the reverse strand, counting down.
TGATTTCTCTCACTCGTAGATACAATCAAAAGAAGTGCTGGTCTCTCACTCTTGGACAGGATCAAAAGAATTGATTTCTCTCACTCTTAGATACAATCAAAAGAACTGCTGGTCTCTCACTCTTGGACAGGATCAAAAGAATTGATTTCTCTCACTCTTAGATACAATCAAAAGAAGTGCTGGTCTCTCACTCTTGGACAGGATCAAAAGAATTGATTTCTCTCACTCTTAGATACAATCAAAAGAAGTGCTGGTCTCTCACTCTTGGACAGGATCAAAAGAATTGATTTCTCTCACTCTTAGATACAATCAAAAGAACTGCTGGTCTCTCACTCTTGGACAGGATCAAAAGAATTGATTTCTCTCACTCTTAGATACAATCAAAAGAAGTGCTGGTCTCTCACTCTTGGACAGGATCAAAAGAATTGATTTCTCTCACTCTTAGATACAATCAAAAGAAGTGCTGGTCTCTCACTCTTGGACAGGATCAAAAGAATTGATTTCTCTCACTCTTAGATACAATCAAAAGAACTGCTGGTCTCTCACTCTTGGACAGGGACAAAAGAATCTCAAATGTAATAGGCCCCGCACTATCGGCAAAGCTACAACCTCTATTCCATCGCAGCAATGTTGGATCCCTGTGCTGGTTTCATAAATACTTTAATGCAACGTGCTTTTATGAACTCATAGCACCTGTGTCCCTTCAACGTACATATTGTAGACTAACTCATCAAGTAGCAAAATACCACTCTTTCATCGTTGAAGTTTCTAGATGCTGGAAAGCATTCTAGCCTTGCAGTTTCTTCTTTCGCACTGCTAGATTTGGAATTCCTTCCATTTTCTTTCTTCCCTGGCTGTACTGACCTGCTGAAGTTTAAATTTATCGTAAATAGACATCTCGCTATTCAACTCCACATATTTTCTCTTTTGGACACGACACTAATAGTAGCCCCGTACGTTTCAAATGACAATATGTCTGGTTTGGTGTAAAAGACAAAAAAAAAAAAAAAATAGAAATAATAGTAAAATAATAAACGATGTATTATTTTATTATAATACTACCGGTACAGACTGGCTTTGTTCGGGCCCTGTGTACTGTTCATAACTTGTCTTATGTGTGCATACACTTTATGTAAAATTTCAAGTTTTTAGACCATAAATTGTCTAAGTAATTTCGTAGAGACCGCAGAGGTATTTTTTTAAGTTTGACCCCTATTTCGACCCCTTAATTAACATTTATTATTTTGGTCTCAAATCAAAATAAAAAAGTTTACCGATGTTCAAATTATCAACATGTAAAATTCCAAATCTTTAGACCCAAAATTGGCGGAGAAATTTGGAAGAATCTGCAAAGGTCAACTCTTTCAACTTTGACCTTTTGGCAGCCAAATTTTCGCCCCAAAACTGATTAAAATGCTTGCCACATGTCTGAATACCTGTTATGTATAAATTTCAAATGTTTAGAACCAAAATTGGCTAAGTAGTTTGCTAGACACCGCAGAGGTCAATTTTCTTTTAGTTTTGATCCCAATTTTGATCCCTCAACATTTATTTTTGGGGGCTCAAATTAAATTTCAAAGTTTGATCCATGTCCGAGTAACCTATATTTAAAATTTCAAGTGTTTAGACCCAAAATTGGCGGAGAAGTTTGGTAGAGTTTTCAAAGGTCAAATCCTTTAACTTTAACCCTTTGACAGCGCAATTTCTGGCCAAAAACCGATTAAAAAGATTTTCCCAAATCTCAATACCCCTTATGTCAAATTTCGAGTTATTTGGTAGGAAAATGTACACACACAGACAGATATTTTCACTTTTATAGATATATAGATAGATTTATCTTTCTGGGGTTATAGTGTTAAGTGAAGCATTCGTAAAAAAAGATGACAAATATTTCTATTTTATATATCTATAAAAGTCAGAATGTGTGTGTTTTTGAGGGCAGTTCTCAGCCTATATACTCAACGAATATTGGATCTACAGGCTTGAGATTTTGTATATAGGGTATCCAGGCTTGTGGAAAACTCCTAATCTGTTTTCATCAAAAAAAAAAACATTTGCTAAAAGTTTAGAATTGAAAAATTGGTATTGAGGGTTGTCGGATTTTTATCTGTTTGTCAGCTGTTTTACTACTGCGCATGCGCGATCAAGAAACCTGGCAGCTTCCTTATGTTAAGAATACGTAGGTTTGAAAACACTTTTTAAAGGCATGACAAGCTGGCCTAATGGTTATCGTACATGATTCACTGTCTTTAGATTTGAGTTTCGATCTCGAGTATTTTTCACTTACAAGAAGTGAACTGTTTAGAAAAAAAAACGTAATATTCGCATACTTTAAGTTTTTTTTTCCATTTTTTAAAGGAATTTAACGTCAACGTTTATTACCTACGGTATTTCTGTTTATAATAAATAAGAAATTCGTATCAATTAAAATATATTATGCGTATTTTCTGACCGGGCAACGACAGGCGGCCTGCTAGTATATTTATAAAAGACATAAGTAATTATCTTCAAAGATATTGTTTATTTCGTTCAATATAAAAATTACAATGGTTTATTGTTTTGTTTTAAAAAGTCGTGAGAAAAGCAAAGTAGTTAAACGATTTTGTTTGTGATCGTCGCAATTCATTTAAAAAAAAACAACAAAAAAAGCATATCTTTAAAAGATACTTTGGCCGGTCGTAATATACGCTTAAATATGATATTTTAATTTGTCCAGATTTTGTATATCTATCTATCTATCTATCTATCTATAAAAGTGAAATTGCCTGACTGTGTGTGTGTCTGTGTGTGTACATTTCCCCACCAAAATATTCTGTCAATTTTCAGTCTACAGACTCGAGATTTAACATAAGGATTATTGAGATTTTGGGAAAATCTTTTTAATCGGTTTTCGACCAGAAATTTGGCTGTCAAGTAGTCAAATGATTTAACCTTTGAAAACTCTACCAAACTCCTCCACCAATTTTGGATCTAAAGACTTGAAATTTTAGATGTAGGTTACTTGGACATGGATAAAATATTCTATATTGATTTGAGCTTAATAAAATAACTCTTAAGGGGTCAAAATTGACGTCAAAGTTTTTTAAAAAATTACATCTGCGAACTCTACCAAATTACTCAACCAATTTTTGGTCTAAACATTTAAAATTTTACATAAAGGTTATACAGACAGGAGAGCAAGCTTTTTGATCAGTTTTTCGGCGAAAACTTAACTGTCAAAAGGTCAAAGTTGAAAGAGTTGACCTTTGCAGATGCTACCAAACTCCTCCTCAAATTTTATGTCTAAACACTTGAAATTTTAGATGAGTCAAACTTTTTAATATGTATATATATATATATATATATATATATATATATATATATATATATATATATATATATACATATGCACACAAAGTTCTGAACAGTACATAGGCCCGAGCAAAGCCGGGCTGAACTGCTAGTATACCTATAAAAGTGAGAATGTGTGTATATGTGAGGACACTTTTCAACCTATGTACTCAACGAATTCTTGATCTACAGGCTTGAAATTTGGTATATCGGTTATTCAGACATGTGAAAAACTCAAAAAATAGTTTGCTCTAAGTTAAAAGTGAATATTTGGTATGGGGGGGCTTGTCATTTTTTTTTTCTGTTTGTCAACTGTTGTTACAATAACAGAAGCCTTTCCTTGTGAGTAAATATGAAATAGGATAGTAAAGGATTCGAACTTGCGAAGCTACATTTGGAATTGAAAATTCCAATTATAAGTTAAAATATATACAGAATGTTATTGGAAATAAGGAATGTGGAATCGCAATTGTTTAGCTCACACAAAATAGTTAGATATCTGTTTATTGAAAAAGGAATCTAATGATGAAATTTTTTCTGTGAAAATTAAAATAAGGAATTTAATCGTCAATTGAAATTATAAACATATTTTGTAAAGAGGTTATTCGAAAAATAGGTTACTGAACTCGGGGTCATGTCAAGTTTTGCAACGTGACGCATGTCAAGGCAACCTTTAATTATGCGATGACGTGAAGATTTCTCAATATAGGTAGTGTTTTAGATGCAGTCTGAGAGAAAGAGGGGAGAGAGAGCCGATAGAGAGAGGTCATAGACAGCCGCTGAGACCAAACCTTGGAAGCGAAGGTTAAAGAAAAGCCATGTAAAGAAACTTTGAATTCCTCGAGCGAAATCAGGACCGGTCATGAAATAAAGGACGTCAACATGTGTTTTGGTATCTGCATCTCCGACAGAAAAGGTATTGTCCATTTATGTTATAAGAACCTTGATAAAATCATCATCTAAAAATATGTGTTAGAAAGTATACGTGTCAAAGTATAAATGTTATAGAAACACTCCCGTTCACAGAACTGTCAAAAGTATAAATGTCAAACCCTCTGTCTATCTATCTATATATCAAGTCTCCTCTCATTGTGTAGTAACATGTACACTGTCTATTATATATATACGGAACTGTCAGCTCTCTTTATATATACCTGTCTATATCTCACCAATGTCTCCATCTCCCAACAATATGAACACTCCTAAGACTGTCTCAAGATAAAACTCTAAGACTCTTGCTAAAACGAACAACAACAACAACCCAGAATATACGTCATCTTAATAATAACACCCAGTATATAACAATGTTTCACAACTTCCTTTACGCCTTGGTTTCGATGTCAGCTCTGTGTTTTTTTTCATTTACAAAAACTGCTTAGAAAAAAAGATATAATATTCGCAGACACATGTCTCAGTTTCTTTCCGTTTTTTTTTTAAATTTCATTTTTTAAAGGAATTTAACGTCAACGTTTATTACCTACGGTATTTCTATTTATAATAAATTAAAAAAAAATGCATTAATTAAGATATAATACTTATGCGTATTTTCCGACCGGGTAACGGCAGGCAGCCTGCTAGTATATTTATAAAAGACATAAGCGATTATCTTCAAAGATATTGTTTATTTCGTTTAATATAAAAATTACAATGGTTTATTGTTTTGTTTTAAAAAGTCGTGAGAAAAGAAAAGTAGTTAACCGATTTTTGTTTGCGATCGTCGCAATTTATTAAAAAAAAAACATGTCTTTAAAAAATACTTTGCGCGGTCACAAAATACGCTTAAATATGATATTTCAATTTATCCAGACTTCGTATATATTATTAAAGAGTCGTGGTTTCAAAAGTAAAGAAAGTATGTAGGTGCCATAATCTAGAATCGAAACCGAAAGAAAAACTGTGGCATTCACAGCTGGCGACGTTATCACTGTGAATTTAGGAAAACTCGTCCCTGAAAATTCGCTTACGGAAAATTCGTCCGCGGAAAAGTCGTCCTCCTTTAAGCTAGGTAGAAAAATTGGTCCATTATTGAATAAATATCGATTGAAAACACATTTTATGACCGTTCTTGAAGGAGATATTGTTCTTAAAAGAAAATACACATACCATAATATTTTTTAAATATTTTTATTCGTTTACTGTTGTTTTAAAAAAATAAAAATTTTGTAAGTGTTCGTTTTCTACCTAGCTTTGAAAATTTTTAGTGGTCCAACTTATATTAAAGAGTTTATTTAGTTAAAAAAAAATAATGTTCAGTGTTACTTTTGAAGAAAAATATCCGACATAAGAGGATCACGTCTTATGAATCTCAATATATATAATTGCTCAAAAATAAAAAATTAAAGAAAATATTGAGGTATATATATGGTTTAAAAAGATAAATTACTTCCCTTAGTCTAAGAATCCATTGTTAATGAGATTTAAATTGTTCGGTAATTCATTTTCGTAATCCGATATTCTATGTATTCTTTATTGCCTGACAGCACTGTTGAAATGAGACCACTCAGATATTGCGTTATTTCCTAAATGATGGCAAGTAGAAAGTTAAGAAATGTTTATCACATAATTTTGAGAAATTGTATAGTATGCAGAGAATAGTACAAATAAACAAATAAAAATGGTTAGAAATAATTATAGCTGAAAGGAATTAACACGGTGGTGTGAGAAGGGTGAGAGAACTTAATGAATGGCGAGTGAAACTTTTTGCTACCTTTTGTGGGAATATATATTTTAGAGAAGCTGTTTGCTTGGAATAAATGTAATAATTTGTTTACATCGGACTTGGAAACGACCACGTTGTAGCAAACTAAAAAGCAGTCTCTAGTATTATGTTCCATCGACAAATAGTACTTATAGAGGAACTTTACATGTGGAAGTTTCGTTTAATTTTAGGTGCACAGTTGATGAAAGAAACATCATTTACACTAGTTGTAGATTCTTTCGTTTATCTCCTTCCTTTTCTTCTTCTTTTTCCATATCACCAGCTAAAAGTTACGACAGACTCTAGCGAATGCTGACTTTGTTGTTGCTGATGCCAAGCTATTTGAATTTCTATGAAGATTGCCTGGTCTGTGTGAAGTCCTCCTGGTTGCTCGTAACAATTATTTAAGACTGCACAATGGTGTGTTTTTACAAAAATCCGAAAACAGCCAGGCTAAACGGTTGCAAACAAAGTCAAGGAAGGTTAAGCCCAGAATGCACAAAGGTTAAACAAAGGTTACACAACGTAACCATTGCTACTCTATTTGCAGTTCTGCACCTCACGCATATTTGCTTGTTAACAGAGACGATCAGACGGGAATATTCGAAAGAAATAGAAAAAAAGGAACATTGTCTGCCAAAAAGTGATGTACTGAAAGGGTAAATTAAAAATTGTCGCCTACAATGTTTTTTTATTTGTATTGAACTATGTAGCACAATATTACTTTCTAAGTATTTATTAGTATTTAATAATGTATCTCATTTGTGTCAGTTCTCTAATAAAATACAATGGACAGTTTTTGCATACGAATGTTAATAAACTCATATTCGCTGTATGTCATTAGTTTTTTCTGTCTAATAATAATTTGCGGTACATAGAAAAATATCAGTTTTATCAAAACATTGTTGATTAACTATATTTCTTAATCCGTTGAATTTAGACGAGTTCTGCTAGTCATTATTATTTTTTATTTATTTTTTTTTATTCGATTTTCACCCCAACCAAGGCACAGTGCCACTTTTAAGTAGGGGCTAATATCGGCGACATAAGTTGCAGGGATATTATGAAGGGAGATGAGCAGCAAGATGTCTATTCACATTAAACTTGAACTTCTGCATGTCAGTACAGTTGGGAAAGCAGAATCCCGGAAGCAGCAGCAGTTCTGGGAAGAAACTATTGGAATAGAAGGCTTTCTTACACCTAGTGATCTCTACTGTGAAAGGGTGGGATTTAGCTGCTTGTCAGGTATGTGGGGGTATTTACGTCGAGGAGGTGCATGTGCTTGTCATTCGTTAGAGCATTCACCATTAAAATACTTGTAGAACAGGCAGAGGGATGCAACATTTCGTCCATGGGAAAGAGGCAGAAGCTTAGATGAATGTTCAGGATCTGTCAGGTTGGCGACTCCCTTTTGAACCTTGTCCAGGAGTGAAAGACTAGTAGCAGATACACCAGCCCAAATGTGACACAAGTGCTTCATACATGGGTGAATTGTGGCCTTATAAAGGTACAGGATAAGGTCAGGCATGAGTAGCTTTCGAGCACGATAGAGAAAGCCCATTTTCCTTGCAGCAGCCTTGGCAATGCTCTCAATGTATGTGTTCCAACTCATGTTTCTTGTAAACTTTAGGCCGAGGAGTTTAAAAGTAGTACTTTCAGGTATGTGTTTTTGACTATTGCTATTGATGGTAAAGAAGGTTTCTTGTAATTATTGAAGAAAACAACTAAGTCTTGATAGCATTGAATGTGACCATCCATTTTTGTCTCCAGCAGTAGTAGTAGCAGTAGTACGGAATAATCACCTTGACACACCGGTTCACGTCAGCTTACTGAAGTTAAGCAATGTTGAGCATAGTCAGTACTAAAATGGGTGACCATTTTGGAACTCCAAGTGGTGTATGTGCTCTCAGCTCGTCTCAGCCTTGTGTCCAATCACTATTTGGGCTTCTGCTTACCACTGGATCCAAGCAGTGCCGATTCAGGAGAGGTGTGGTTGGAGATTGCTCAATCCTTGTTTCACAAGCATACGCGCAGATATTCTTAGAGGAGTGTCCATTGTCTCTTGGGACCGAACGCATTATTATTATTATTAGTAGTAGTAGTAGTAGTAGTAGTAGTAGTAGTAGTAGTAGATTGGCCCTGTTTCCATTCTCCGGTTCCCTTTTATATGGATCAGAATTGAAATAGCATTTCCCACGCTGAGCGCGCGGATTAAAAGGATTCGTCTTGAGAACATTTATTCGTTTTATCTATTAATATATTTTTTATGTCTTCGAATGCACTTTATTAATCACGATGCGGCAAATTCCACCTGTGCTCGCTTTATTGTGTGTAGTCGTATGATAACAGAACGAGTGGAGGCGGTAAAGTAAAAAAAGAAAAATCAGATCATTTTCTCTGAACATTAATTTTGGTATTTACCTATATAAAAAATGTAACGAGGGATAAATAAATAAAAACAAACAGAACAATTTTGAGGTAAACGCTTCTTGGTTTTGGTGATGAGGATAACTTTGATGGTGAACAAATGAAGCCTGCATTGTCCCTGTGAGTGCACTGTGAACGAGGCATAAAGAATGAATAAGTTCAGCATTTGCCCCTCTTCCCCCCCATTTAGCTTCAAAAGTCCCCCAGGAGACGTCAAATCCTGGTGAAAATCAACCAACGGTGCAGTTTTAAGCCTTAACATATGTAAATTTGAGTTCGGCACCATGTAAAAAAACGAAATGACTAAGTCCATCATTTGCCCCCTTCCCATTTAGACTCAAAAGTCCACAAGGCCTTAACATATTTAAATCTGAGTTCACCACCATGAAAAACTGCTAAATAGACATACAAATAAAATTTTGGACAAATATGGTAAAATAGTCCCAAAAATGGCGTGTTTCTATTAGCCCTCAAAGAGCCCTTAGGGCACATTCAAGAGCTATCGCGAAGTATAGAAAATTATAGAGAAATCGGTTAGGTACAACTTTTCAGGAAGTTTTCTAAAACTCCAAGGCATCAATTTTTTTTTACTAAGCACAAAAGTTTCAATTTTAACCATTTTAACTCGAAAGCCATCCTTTGGGGGGGGGGGGGGGCAACCAGAGTTTTCCCGGAAAATCCGTTCTGTTACATTTTTACTCATATCATGTTCAATGTTTGTGCAAAATCTGAAAAATTTCCACGGCATAGTTATTGAGAAAAGTGGGGACAGACGAACGGGCGGACAGACGGACGAACAAACGGACGAACAAACGGACGAACGAGCGGATAAGGGTTAATTTACAGGTCCACACTCCTTTATATTTTCTTTTTTTTTATTCAATTTTCACCTCAAACAAGGCATTGTGCCACTTTGAAGTAGGGGGCTACTATCGAGGACATAAGTTGCAGGAAGATGAGTAGCAAGATGTCTGCTCACATTACACTTGAACTTCTGCATGTCAGTACAGTTGGGGAAGCAGAGTCCCAGAAGGGAGTTCCAAAGTCTAGCAGTTCTGGGGAAGAAACTATTGGAGTAGAACGCTTTCTTACACCTAGTGATCTCTACAGTGAAAGGGTGGGATTTAGCTGCATGTCAGATTTGTCGGGAGTAATCACGTCGAGGAGGCACAAGTGCTTGTAATTCGTCAGAGCATTCACCATTAAAGTACTTGTAGAACAGGTAGAGGGATGCAACATTTCGTCGATGGGAAAAAAGGCTGAAGCCTAGGTGACAGTTAGGTTGGCGACTCTCTTTTGAACCCTGTAAAGGAAGTGAGAGACAAGTAGCAGTTGCACCAGCCAAATGTGACAACAATACTCCATACATTGGCAAATAGTGGCCTTATAGAGGTATAGGATACTTTCAGGCGTAAGTAGCTTTCTAGCACGGTAGAGAGAGCCTACCTTCTTGCAGCAGCCTTGGCAATGCTCTCAATAAATCTATTCCAATTTATGTTTCCTGTAAACGTTAGGTCGAGGAGTTAAAAAGAAGTATTTACGTGTACTGAATTCTTGGCCATTGCTATCGGTGATAGAGAAGGTTTCTTGTAATTATTGAAGGAAACAAGCTTAGTCTTGGCAGCATTAAATTTGACCATCCATTTTCGTCCCCATTCCACTACAGATTGGAGGTCATTCTCTAGCGTTTCTGCCATTTCCTTAGATATGTGTTCATTTGTTTTACCCTCGTGCTTTTTATAGAGCAAATATACCCATCTCAAAAACAATTTTATCAGGGAGGTAATTTATGAATATCAAGAATAATAAAGATCTAAGGATAGACTCTTGAGATATATATTTATATCATATTGTTTTGCTTAACGACCGTCGAGGACAATCTGGAGTGTTATCTTACTTAAGAAGGATTTAATTACATTATGTATTCTTCCAGTGGTACCATATGATCTAATTTTCCTTAGAAGATCATCGTGCAATAATCTGTCAAAGGCCTTAGATATATCGAAGGATACCGCTCTACCCTCCACTATTATTCCAGTGAACGGTATGTACGTTCAGAGATTAGTTAGGATATCTGCTGTGGAACGGGCTTGTCTAAATCCATATTGATTGTTGGTCAGGAGTTTAGCAGCTGTAAGGTGATGGACAATAGCTTGATTAATTAAGGACTCAACTATTTTGGAGAAAAGCGGGAGAAGACGAATGGGGCGATAATTTAATGAGTCAGTTCTTTCGCCAGAATTCTTGAAAACTGGTACCACAGAAGCGGTTTTCCAGCACTCAGGAAAGCAAGATTCGTTAAGGCATTTGTTGTAAAGTTTGGAGAGAACTGGAGCAACCTTAGCGGAACATTGTTTTAATAGTACAGCCCGGATGAGATCGTATCCACATGCTTTTGAGGTGTCTAGGTTTTTTATGATACCATGTACTCGAGAAGGAGTGATTTTCGAATATATCTTCAAGTATTTCTAACTTCCTGACTTGGTTTCGTTTCTCTTACTTCAAAAGCAGGGGAATATATATATATATATATATATATATATATATATATATATATATATATATATATATACCCACAAACGTTAAGACATTTAAAAATAAATTTAAATTTCAACGTTATTTCTCACGGTTAAGGTTGACCGAGATAATTTGTTCCTTTTTAATGGAGTTAGAGGTGACTTCGTTGCCGGGTTCGAATATCCCGACCGGCAGTAATTGTGTCACCCTGCACTGATGATTTCCGAAAAGATGAAACACTATCGTCCATAGGTTTTTAATAATCATTGTAGTAAATAATGATGTTAGTCCCTTTCAGAACCTGGTTCGGATCGTTGAGCAGTTTACAGTTCAAATAAAGTCGGTCACTTTAGCTCGCATGCGTCAAGGCTGCTGCAAAGAACTTGGTCTCAATCTACCGTGCTTAAACATTATTAAAAGCAGAGAGTATCTTATATGTTACATGGTCACAATTCGCCCATGCATGGAGTATTGTTGCCACAATTGAGTCGGTACATCTATCACTTGTCTCACTCTTAGACAATGTTTAAAAATAGCCTCAAATCTAGTAGTTTCTGCGCTATCAACTAAGCTCTAACCTCTGTCCCATCGATGCAATGTTGCACCCCTGTGTTTGTTTTACAAGCACTTTAATAGAATGTGCCGTGCTGAACTCATAGCACTTGTGCCCCCGCAACGTATATATTCTAGACTAACAAAAGCGTACCTCTTTTTTGTTGAGATCCATATTTGCCGGAAAGTTTTCTATTCTAATAGCTTAATACACTCGAACGGTACGAATTTGGAATTCCTTCCCTGTACTAACCTGCAGATACTTTGAATGTAATGTTGACAGCCATATCGCTTCGATACTTCCCAGATTTGACACAATCCTAAATAGTAGCCCGTACATTAAAGTGGCAACAGTCTTCAGTGTTTCATCTCCGTAGGGACTTGTCAGGAATTTTCATCCTAAGGAATCTATACAGGGATGAAACGCGAAAGAATCTGTGTAGCTGAATTGCCATTTGTTACATGATAAGGGCTGTCCCCTTTTCATGTAAGTATAAAAATAGAGAGATTTAGTTAAAATGAAAACGAAATAGCAATAGACGAAATTCGAACCTCGTAATTTAGGTTTAGAAATAGATTACGTGTGAGAATTAAAAAGAAGGAATGTAAAACAAACGCTTGTATAGAATAGAGATAAAATATTTCAAGAAAAGAATGTGCACTGTCAAGTTTGTTATGAAATTTTAATTGAAAGAATGCAGCTATAAGATAATGTTTTTAACATATTGGAAAAATAGGTTACTGAGTATAGGTTAAAATTCCTTCTGTAGAAAAAGGAAAAGTTTTGGACACGCATGTCCAGAACACGTGAAAGAAGGCACATGTTTTAACATGTGTATGACGTCACGGAAAATAGAAAGTTCTAGGGATAGAGAAAAACTTTAGAGTAAAAAGAAAACAGAAGCTAGGAGAAACTCAGAGAGTCTGGAGTTTAGAATTCGAACGTCTAGAAGCGAGACGATCACTTTTAAACTTAATATGTGAAGCTTTGAATTCTTGATGATGAAAATCACGGCCGGTCGTGTGAAGAATAAACTCATCTGTGTTTTTGTAAAACGTCGTCTTGTCTTATGATTCTACAAAAAGGTAAATTTAATTGTTATTATATGTCTGTGTTATAAAATGTCGTGACATACACATCTCATATCCACAATGTGAATCAGTGTTCAGACAGTCTTAGTGTAGATATGAAATATTGATTCACATTGTGGATATGAGATGTGTATGTCACGGCATTTTATAACACAGACATATAATAACAATTCAATAGTGTTCAGACAGTCTAAGTGTAGATATGAAATATCCCCTTCGCTGAAAGAGCTTCCCCTTCTTCTTCTTCTTCTTCTTCTTCTTCTTCTTCTTCTTCCATAAACACAATTAAGGAATGAACATTTAATATATAGGAATCGTTATAACATGAATAATCTCTCTTACAACAACATACATCTCTCTCTCTCTCTGAGTCTTTCAACATTGCTCTTAATAAAACTCTCTTTCGAAGCATCTCTCTCTCTCTAAGACTCTCTCTTTTAATGAAACCCCTATATAATAACTTGCTACCTAGCTTTACACATATTGTTGAAGTAAATACTTCACATCGATAAGCAAATATTTTCTTCTCATTAAATTTTATGAGCATACATAAAATAATACACACATACATATATATATATATATACATACATACATATATGTATGCACGCTCGAGCGCGCGCGCGTGTGTGTAGAAATGTTTCTTCAATTATATTTCATATTTTATTTATACAATCCTTTAATTTATGAAGCTCAATGTAATTGCAGAGCATATAAAAATAAATGACAAAATGTTTATATTCCAAATTTCAAGATGTTGACCATTTTACAATTTATTCGTTTAAATAAGTTGACATGCACAATTCTTGACAACACTTATAATTATTTTGCGCTGCGAAACAGATGCTGTTTCGAATTGTGCATGCCACCTTATTAAAAGGAATAGACGGTAAGATAGTCAACATCTTGAAATTTAGAATTTCGGCCATTTATTTGTTATATATATATATACATATATATATATATATATATATATATATATATGTATGTATATATATATATATATATATATATATATATATAACTACTTAGTTTATTCACATAAATTAATATACAAAAGTATAAATTTATGCGTAAACTTTACGTATTTACTTCAACAGTGCTCAATACGTACGTAGTGCTAGGAAGATAGTTAGGAATATATATGGCGATTAAGCTACACAGAATATTCTGCTTAATCGCCATATATATTTTATAACTTACTATATATATATGTATATATATGCATATATATATATATATATATATATATATATATATATACGCATCAAGTGCGCTTGAAAGCGAAATACAATGTAATATTAGGAAAATAAACAAATATTTTACTTGTTTGAAATTCATCACAAATATATTTCAGCGGTATCCTCCATCTTCAGTGTGTTGTTTCTTTTCTTCTTTTTTTCTTCCTTGCCATGTTGTAAATTTGGAGAAAGAAGTCTGTAAAGAGTCGCGCGTTGTTTCCATCGGTTGTATTTTGAAATGTTTGAACTGTGCGTGAGCAACGCGAGAATAACGTTAAAGAATGAAAGTTCATATAGAAACGTTGTTTTAATTTGAATAAAAAATTTCAGAGGTATCCTCCATCTTCTGAAATATATTTGTGATAAATTTCAAACAATTAAAATATTTGTTTATTTTCCTAATATTGTGTTGTGATTTGGCTTTCAAACGCACTTGATGCGTATTTTATTTTATTCAAATAGAAACAACGTTTCTATATGAACTCTCATTCTTTGACGATATATATATAAATATGCGTATGTATGTATGTATATATATGCGTATGTGTGTATATATATATATATATATATATATATATATATATATATATATATATATATATATATATATTGTACTCGTAAGCTAGTGTTAATTTTGCAGGTGATATTATCAAAGCTTTAATCTAATCCAATATAGAGCCAATGGGAAATAAATACGTTGGCGTCGACAAGGATTCGGCGAAAACAATATGAAATATGACGAAAAATAACGTTCATAATTTATTATCGTCCTGTTAAATAGCATGTCTATTATTGATGGCTTTTTTATTCCAAGTCAGATCAGAATCAGTTATCCGGTCAAATATCGGTTTAGTTCTCTGCACGGCTCCATCCTGATTGTTCACATGAAAGCTCGACTTTCCAAGCGTCACTTTCATTTCGTCGAGTTTATTTTATCTTTATCACGCATTTTTATTGCCCGCGCATTTTTCTTACATTCCACTTAATAAATCCCGATGCCTAACTAATAAAACTACCACATTTAGACAAATCTGACTTGTATAATCAATATTTCTTTTACAAGGTAGTCACCACTTATCAAGGCTCGGAAACCATCCAAGGATAAGGGTTATTGCGTGTACATAATCAATGTGATAGTATTGTAGTAATCGTTAGTAAATTTACCGGAAGCGGATACGGTTGATTATGTCACGAAACCGAACGGAAGACACGAAAACCGAAACTATATATTTATTAAAAAAAATTACTTTATTTTTTAACATTTCTTGTATTAAGAAACAAACAAACAAACAAAAAAAGAGAAAGCATCTTGCATTATCAAATAATAAAACAAATATTTTATTTAGAAAAATTAATTCAGTTTTAACACTTTTTTGTGTTCACGAAACAACATAAGACACTTGTGCAGTATACGGACGACGGCCATCTTTGCTTGGTGCATTTCACTGAACTTTCGCCAGGTGGTGCTTTCAGTCAAAAAACATTAAGGCTTTGTATTACTATACAAATAGATTGGAAACAGTTGTCAAATAACAAATATATAACAAATAAATATTACCAAAGGCAAAATAAGTTACTTTTCTACTTAATTGGATAATTTTTTAGTGTTTTTATTTAATGTAACATGTATATTCAGCTCGAAAAACATACAGTGTTTACCGATGTATTTGAAATTAGAAATGATGCCAGACTCTTTGTTGAACACGGTAAGTTTAGGAAAAAGAGTTAAAAATAAAATAACTTACTGTTAAAAATCAACCGAATATATGTCAGCTTGTGTCAAGATGACATATATTGAGCGAGTTTCTAACAGTATTTTGTATAGTTTTTTTTTAGCGTTATAATAAAAATACACAAGTACCGTGTTTCCACGATATCTTTCTAGTTAGACTTATTTCTGGAAAGACGTCAGATACTTACGTGAGAAACCACGTGAAGGTTGCTAACATCCGTAAGAGAAAGGGTTTGTGTCACCTCACTGTTGTTACTGATGATATGGGCATACCTGTTTTTGTTTCTAGCATATATATTCAAATAGTGAACCTGTTTTAATGCTGTACGAGTCAAAGAAAGGGGACGTCACAATAAATCTGGAATACATTGTGTTTCAAGTTTGCTATTAGCCTTATCATGTACTTACGAGGGACGTGCAATAAGTAATGCCCCTGACCCACTTCCCAAAGAAGTAGAGCAATGAAACTTGGCACAGTTATTAGCCTTTCTCTACATAGGAACCACTCAGAGTTATGCATTTCTCCCATCGTTTGATGCAGCTCTGGAGACCGTTTTTGTAGAACACCCCAGGTTGGTCCTCCAACCACGACGTGACTTCAGAAATCAAGGCTGCATCATCTGGGAAAAGCTTTCCTTTCAAAAACAACTTCATGGCTGGGAAGAGGTGAACGTCAGAGGGTGCAAGGTCATGAGAGTAGGGAGGATGGGGAAGGATTTATTAACCATATGCCCGTGCTTCTGATCTGACGACATGCGAGTTGTGGACCGGAGCGTTGTCCTGCAGGAAGAGGGTAGCTTTGCTTATCTTGTCCCGCCTCTTGATTTTGATAGCGTCCCTTAATTTCCTCAAAAGTGAAGCATAATAGGCTCCTGTAGTTGTGGTACACTTTGCCAGGAAATCTGTCATCACTACCCCGTCCTGATCCCAGAAAACTGTGAGCATGACCTTGCCAGCGGAGGGCTGCACCCTTGTCTTCTTTGGAGGTGGTGAGTCCAAGTGCTTCCACTGCATTGACTGAGCTTTGATCTCTGGATCATAGTGATTAACCCAGGTTTCATCCTGTGCAATCAGTCTTTTGAAAAACTTTGACTCATCTTCTTGGCACATCTCCAAATTCATCCTCGAGCACTCGACGCGTTCTCGCTTCTGAAATGGTGTAAGCAACCTGGGAATCCATCTGGCAGACACCTTATGCATATGCAAATGGTCAAGAATGATAGTTTTCACAGACCCTGTACTAATCTTGACATCTTGGGCTATTTGGGGAATAGTAATGCGCCGATCTTCCAAAATGGCAGCCTCAACTTGACGAACAGATGCCTCATCAATTGCAGAAGGGAGGAGCGACCAGGTATGGGAGCTGTTTCCACAGACTTCCGGCCATGTTTGAATTCACAATGCCAGCGTTTTACAAGGTCATATGATGGGGCATTATCACCATAAGTTTCTTCAAAAGTCTCATGTTGTGTACGTCCATTCAAATACAAAAACCGAATCACTGCTCGACATTCAACAGGCTCCATTTAACACCTGACTCAGTTCAAACACCTGTAAAACAGAAACCACAATTAGTTCAGAGTTGTAATTTGCCACATAATCCGTAGACATATAAATCATTGCACATGCAAAATTTTAGCTAGATCAGACAACTGGAAGTGGGTCAGGGGTATTATTATTGCACGCCCCTCGTACGTTTACCGTTTCTTCATGACTTACTTGGATGTGAAACAACTCCAGGCTTATTCCATGTAGATAAAGTCAGAAAAAGATCGGTTACTTACGAGAGGAACCACGTGATGGTTGACAACATCTGTAAGTGAAAGTGTTTTTTTGTGGAACGAACTAAATTCGAACTTGGCACACCCATGTCTGCGTTTTCAGTCACATTGGACAGCTTTACCCTGCTGCTGTTCCTTCAGTTGACTGTTAACTTGACTTCGACGTAAAATGGTGGATTCCTGTCACATATTGATGCGAAAAAATCTAATCGTTGCGTTGAAATAGTTGCAAATAACACTCTGAGTCTTTGACGATTTGTTTTGGATCGATTGTGAGCAAACGCCGCACACTATTTGAACACAATTTGTCGTTAATAAATGCCTATAAAAATGGCGTATAAACATATGCTCTGATATATTCAACTCTTTTCATATTTCAAGACACTTCAGTTTACGATTGGCTCCAATGAGGTTGTGTACTTTTTGATACTTCTGCACTTAAGTGCCCGTTTTTTTCGTGAGTATCGCTCGACAATTACCGGCGGACAACGGAAACCGTCAAACAGAAGTCAATTAAAATCGAACAAAAAAGAAAGAAAAGAAAACAAACAACCTACCGTAATAATTTCACAAATTTTACTGTTCTATTTTTTTATCGTTTTATTTTGGGAGGGTATAAAAGTTTTGTTTCTTTAAGCTAGTGAACAAATATTTTTGTTGTTTTGTTGTGTATGGAAAGTTATTTTGGTATTGTATTCATTAAATGAATGAAAAAGTATTTACAATTTTTTTTTTATTTCGAGGTATATAAATATTTTTCGTTAAATATTTTTTTTCAAGGCTATTTCCTTAAGGATATTATTTTTTACCGGTTGAAGAAAAGCAGATGACGAAAGTAAAGTAGTCTGAGAAAGGTTTTTTTTTTTTTTTTACATTTTCACCCCAAACAAGGCAAATTGCCACTTTGGTGTAGGGGGCTTACTATCAGGGGCAACAACTACTGGGGTACTAAGCAAGATGTCGGTTCACGTTACACTTGAACTTCTGCACGTCAGTACTGTTGGGGAAGCAGGGACCTGGAATGAAATTCCAGAGTCTAGCGGTTCTGGGGAAGAAACTATTGGAGTAAAAAGATCTTTTACATCTAGGGATCTCTACAGTGTGGGGTGGGATTTAGCAGCCTGTCGGGTTTGTCGAGGGTGCTCACGTTTGTTAGGGAATGTAGAGGGAGGAAGTTCTTGAACAGGATAGCTTTCTGCTGTATGCTATATGATAGAGATAGAAGTATGCTTTCCGAACTTTTGTCTCCATATAAATTCACTAAAATAACATTCAAGCAGATCGCGGTTGGTTCCGCTCTCTTTTATTTCGTTGTTTCGCCTCCTTCCACATCCTCTCCACATGATTTGTGGTAGCCCTTGTAATGCCTGCGGTTAACTGTAAGATGTTTTAAACTCTTTCCTGTTCTTTTCTTTTTTACCGTCTGCTCGCTCACACGCGTCTCTGTTTACTCAGTATAATCCGGTGGTTTCCGTCGTTCACCAGGCGCTGATGAGTAATACTACAGTGCTGAAGCCCTACTTTTTTATTCTTTCCTTGACAGTTTCCTACTTGGGTCGATCTGTGCATTCAGCATCATTTGTGTTCGCAAAACGGCGTTTTAAGTATGAATCCCACCCCTTCACTGTTGTTTCTTACCAAGCAAAGGCAGAATATCACTTACGAAGCCATCGCTTTGCTTGAACCGTATTTTTTCTAATCAGAAACCAATTACTTATTTTCAACACATGAATTTTAGATTTTTCCATTGGTTTGAAATTTTTCGAAATAGCTTCACATACTTAACTGTCATTGGGTTCAACTTCGATCATTTGTCATTTGAAGGTTAGTACTTTATACAAATCATATGGATGTTTATTTATTACGAGCACATTGGTTTCAGATGGCTTTGCATACTTAAGTGTTATTTGTAAACTAATAATCCGATTAGGTTCAAATTCGATCATGGGTCATTTGAAGGTTAGTATTTTATAGAAATAGCAGGAATGATTTCATCTACTTGTTGGGCCAAGCCCTGATTGAGTGATGTTTTATCTTTATAATTATTGTCATTCATCATTTTTTCGAAAATTCTCAAATCGGGTTCAAGGTCAACTGAAAGAGACCTAATTAAAATGCCGCATTACAAAGTGGGTACTGTGAGAAAATTTCCGTTGTTACCCACTAAAGAACTCAGATAGCACCACGTGTCTCTAGTGCGTGCGTAGGCATGAACTATCTCGGTATAATTTGGTCACAAGCCTCGAATAAAGAACTGACAGTAATTTTGCATAATAAGCGATTTCCATGGCTGAAAATTTTAGGTGCCAGAATGTTGGTACAGGTGCGGATTGCATAAGCGTGATTGCTATTTGAAGGCTAGTATGTTTTTTTTTTTTTATATAAATCATATAATTTTCTTATTGGCGCCATTATTGTCAGGCATTAAACGTCTGTATCTTCCATTTTGGTAACTATATAAATCAGTCGAATTATGTCAACGCCAAGGAAGGAGATTTTCCCTTTCATACCAGTCGGGGATCCGTGCACAACAATCAATTCGACAGAAAGCGGGTTGTTGTGATATCAGTTGGATTTATAAGACACACCCTTCAGGTTTTACTTTCCTTCATTGATAAGGACGCAGCATGATCACGTACACACACTCGTTCCCGTTAGATCACTGAAGTTAAGCGACGTTGAGGCTGGTCAGTATTGAAATGAGGGACCATTTGAAAATACCAGGTGTTCTATGTTTTCTGCTTATATTGTTATTGTTTAAAGTCGTTCTGGATTTCCCCCTGCTACTGGAATCAGGCAATATGGATTCAGGAAATGCATTTTTTGAGGATTGCGCAACACTTGCTTCACAATTACAGACGCAGAAACCCTTACAGGTGACTTTTCATATCGCACATCTCTGAGATTTGTGCCATGTTTTCCCGGAATGAAATAACGAGAGAAAATTTGATTATTAATGTAAGGAGTGCGTCCACACACAAAAAAGAAGCTACAAATATTCGAAAAAGCAGAGTCTGCCGAGTATCTGACATCGTTAAAAAATAACCCTTGTCGTTTTGTGCGTTGCCTTTTTATCATACTACCAACGGTGTATAGAACCCGTTGTACAAAGGTCATTATAAAAGTAAAGCCTTCTATTTTTTTTTAAATAAAAATGTTGAAGATCTAAGAAAACGGGAGTGGCGCTATTAAAACGAGCAATATTTTGTTCTATAGAATTTATTTTTCTACATAGTTATCACCATTCTCTATGCACTTTTGCGAGGAATTCAATGCTCCTGAGGCATGTCTCTAACAGGAGTTGCTTTCTTAGATTCTCACACCGTCAATATCTGCAACAAAGAGATGAAACTTTAAGGTCATGAATGTCGTATTTAGTCATAATAACAATGGAATTTGGCATCCCCTCCGATCCATTCGGGCGGAATTTTCTAATCAGTTCATTGGTTTTTCACAAAACTTTGCAGGAAATTATGAGACTACAACTGCAGAAAACCAACATATCCAGAGTGTTTGACGAAACACGTGGTTGTATAACACGATCAGCCGGTCACTGGTATATGACCGACCCACGTGTTACACTAAATGTCTTAGAAACGGTCCCATGATGATGTGACGATGGGCCAGTCAATAGGGTATGAGTATTAAGAGGAAAAGCATACCTGAGATGTAGGATGAGGGTCTGTGGCTCCTTCGTTCTCTCAAGATGACATCTTCACTCTGGTGGCATTTTGGTTGGAATCTTCTTTCTCATCAGGTCTGCTTCGTTCGACTTAAGACAGATATTCAATACAGGCACAACAAGGCACGACACAATTGTAATATATAAGACCTTAACTATTTTATTTTATATTTATATTTATACAATATATATTACAATATTAACATACAATGAACAGATAATACAATTTATTTTCACCATTATTTCTTTAAAACTAACTAACCTTAACTAATGTTGAGGAAGAGAGGATGCCCCCTCGCGTTTACAGAAAGGGAAAATAATACTTGCTTACCCCATGCAGTCCGGACGAAAAAAGGAAGGGAATTATGGGATTGTATTTTTCTGTGTATACCTCCGCTTACGACCAAATTAACACCTGGTCATGCTGAAGGGGTAGCTAACAACCACCACAATCGAGGCACTAAGATATAGTGTCAAAGTAATCTGCAAGGGGGTATGGTTAGAATTAGGGTTAGATATATATCTACAATACAACTTTTAAAGCAATATAAATAGTAAACCTAGCGTCGCATGTCCTATAAATTATATAAGTAAAATCGAATAAAATTACATAATAAAAGTGATGTAGGCTAGAAACAACATGATTATTCAGTTTAAATATTAAAAAAAGAATTATTTCGAGAGGTATATTTGGAGACGTGAAAATATCTATCTGGACATGCATTTGTGTTAGCATGATATTTTCTAAATGTATAAAATGTTTGCTGAAAAGTTTGTTTACAAGCGAAATGTATAGACGAGTTAATCAAAGATAGCAATTTAGCTGTGGTATTGAATTTTTCCTGTGTTTCTGTACGATAGGTATCGAGAGATTCTCGATCAAGTTTATGATAAATATTTTTTTTTACACAGTGATCACCACTTATCAAGGCCTGGAAGCCACTCAGGGATAAGGGTTATTGCAAGTACAGTACGTTATTGTGGAGATTTGATGAAGTGTTTACTTAAGGGGGCAGTTCATTAGGAATTTGTTAACATTAGACTTGAAGACATCCAAGTTGTAGTCCGGAGGGAAGCAGGTAGACGGAACAGAGTTCCACAGGCGTGCAGTTCTAAGAAAGAAGCTTTGTTCATGGAATCCGCGTTTTGATTTAGGCACAGATATAGAGTGGGGAAATTTTTCACAGTGGATTCAGCTAGACGGGTGTTTTTCGTGAAAGATTGGCGAGGGGGGGACCAGAGATTGGAGTTAAGACGAGCACCTGCCATGGAAATAACGATAAAACAAGGATAGGCTCGCAACGTCTCTTCTGTGGGAGAGAGGTTGCAGGGTAGAGAAAAGGGCATCCCCCACTAAACCACGAAGTCTATTTTGTACTCTGTCAAGGCAGGATAGGCTGTTTTTGGCAGCTTCTGCCCAGATATGGCAACAGTATTCCATCATTGGACGTACTTGGCTTTTATATAGATAGAGAATTGCATCAGTAGTGAGATATCTTCTGGAGCGGTAGAAGGATCCCACCATCTTTCCAGCGACCTTGGCAACAGACTTGATGTACGTGTTCCATTTCAGATCAGGAGTAAAGGTCAAACCCAGAAGCTTGTCAAAACACGGGGCCTCACCCAGACGAGAGCTATCCATCACAATTGATGCCAGCTGGGGATCAGAGCGTTGATGATGTCAGGATAGGAGTTTGGTTTTGGATGCATTAAAGGTAACCAGCCACATCTTCCCCCACTAAACCACGCGCTCGAGATCAGAGGAGAGAGAATCAGAGAGAACTTTGTCATTTACAGCCTTTGATGTGTTGCCGTAGATGGTCGTGTCATCAGCATAGATGTCAACGAATGATTTAAATATGTGTTTAGGGAGGTCATTGATGTAGGTCAGGAAGAGAGTTGGGCCCAGGATTGACCCCTGAGGGACTCCAGCATTTATATTGCAGGCCTCCGATTTTTGTCCATCTACCACTACTCTTATGAGCCTATCGGAGAAAAATGATTTAATGATTGAGAAAACATTTCCAGTTATACCGTAGCTGGAAATCTTGTGAAGTAGACCCTTATGCCATACCTTGTCGAAGGCTTTTGATATGTCAAGAGCAATTGCCCTAGAAAGGAAGCTTTTGTCAAGAGATTCACTAATCCTGTGGGATATAACCGTCAGCACATCTGCGGTAGATCTTGCAGAGCGGAAACCATATTGTGTGTCACTAAGAAGGTTATTCCTTCTGAGGTGATTGCCTATTTCTTTATTTAATATGGATTTCAGCAACTTACTCATAACACACAGGAGACTTATAGGTCTGTACTGAGAGGGAGATGACTTATCACCTGAATTCTTAAATACAGGGCAAACTTATGAGGTCTTCCAGTGAGTCGGAAAGCACTTCTCCTTAAGGCAGCACTTAAATAGTTTCGCAAGTATGGAAGCAAGTTCTGGTTGAAGCTTTCTTAACACTTTAATTGGGATGCCATCAGGGCCAGTTGCTTTACTGGAATCTAGGTTCTTGATTAGCTTGGCGCCCTCATGCACGGATATTTGTATGTTACCTAGATTGTTCTGTGTTACAGGAGGAAATATGGGGAGTTGATGGCCTTCGTCGCATAGGATAGAATTAGCTGCAAAGTTCTTTGCAAATAGTTTGGCCTTGGCTGACGCTGACGAGATGACCTCTGGTCCATTGATAATGGTTGGGATAGAACGCACACTTCTGTTCAGGATCCTATTTGTTATTTGCCAAAACTGGTGGGATCCAAGCCTCTGATCAGCTACCTTGGATTTAACAGACTGGGCATATAGCTCTCTTGCATTTTTTATTGTCGTGTTTTTTATAGGAGCTGCGATGCGAAGGCAGAAAAGAAAGTGTAGGTGTGTGTAAGGGTGTTGGTTGAACAAAAGAAAAAAAGGAAAGTTGCGAGCGCCAAAAAAAGTTGTAGTTGGCAGACAGGCGCGAACCCGTACCGCGAAAGAGGAAAAGAAAATGAAAATAAACATGACGCGTTAGCTGTTGTGCCTGTCGCCAAACCGGGAGTGACGTAGGTTTAAATTAAGGCTAGACAATCGAAAAGGGGAGATGACTTTTGAAAATATCGGCGAAAAAAGCGAGATCTCCCTGTAGAAAAGTGCCTGGTTCATGGTGAAGGAATTACGTATTTTGCCAATTTTTCGATATTTGTCGTCCGAAAGGTGGAGCTTCAACACGATACTGATCCCGTGATAATCCGTCGCCTTTGTCGAAAGTTTTAGACAGACATAAAAACATACAATCATGCATACATACATACATACATACACACTAATAGACACGTAGGATTTATATAATAGATTACACCGAACATTCTATATTGATTGATTTTGTTGATTTGACGCGTTGTACGGTTAATCAATGGTCATATAGCTTCAAAAACGTTATACCTGTTAGAGGCACATTACTGTAGCATATAATATTTGAAGTTTGTTCATTGAATATATCCAACATTCCCTTGGTGTGTACCAACATATTGTAATTTATTAATAGAATACAATAGCATTTTTATATTGTTTTGACTCTCGAGTGTGTATCCGTTGATATCTTATATGCTTTTGTATAGAGTGATATGGTTCTCGATTGATTGACTGTGTCTAACGGTGTCGGATATATACTCAAGAGTCAAAACAATGATAATATGCTGTTGTCATAGTCCTGATTATTATACACTTCAACAAAGAGTCTACAAATTGTAGCGTTATGTTCGATTACGCATTTCTCTCTAGCAGATTATCTGGATGGCTGCTTGTCATGTAAACATGTAAAGATATGTTGTGTTGAGTTCATAAAAGCAGTAATGGTCGTCTTCTACTTCATCGTAACAGTTGCCTCATTACGTCTCTCTCCGAGTCTTCATTTCATTTGTAGCTGTTATGATTGTTTTAATAAAAACAGCAACCCCATTACTTCCTCTAGGTAGTAAATTACTTTTTTCATAAGTTTACGTATTATAAAATCCTATCTATACGCTTGAATAGAAAATGCATTCTCAGAACATTTCTACAGAGACGGGGGCTTGTTATTATTAATAATTGATAGTTATAAAAAAATTATCGCATAAAAATCAATCATGCTTTTTAGTTAATTAGATCAGTTCGAATTTAAACTTACCATTCTGACCACGAAAAATCGATAGTCTGTGTAAGGATATAATACTTAAACAGAAAACCTAAAACGTACATAATTTTATTGTAAGTGAATATATGTTTCATATATGAATACAGAACTTATATGCCAAAGGGAATATCCTTATCAATCTTTCAGCTGTGAACCAGTTTTCGATTTTAGAATGTTATCAACCTTGTTATGGCCGGTGTCAATTCGAAACTATGACCTTTGACACCTGTATGGCACCTGCCGTAATAAAAACGACAAAACAAAAAACAAGTGACTAAGCTTGACAGATATCCTAATTACTGTTAGCAAGGCATACACTGACACGAACAACTTTTAGAAGCAATGCTTTTTATACTATTTTAGAATCTATATAAAAAGTTTTTTTTATATATATATTGCGTATATGTGTGCGTTTATCTACATTACAATTCTAGAAGCATTGGACAGATTTATTGGTAGCCATATATATCGAATTTCTAATCCTATTTGAAAATTTCGGTAATAATATCTAATCAATTGTCTACTGTATGGGATTATCTATGTACCTTTACCTAATCCTCTCTCTATATATATACACACACACAGACACACACACTCACATAGAAATACAAACACAGGCGCGCACACACATACACACACACACACACACATATATATATATATATATATATATATATATATATATATATATATATATATATATATATGCGTGTGTGTGTGTATGTGTGTGTGTGTGTGTGTGCACGCGCCTGTGTGCAATTAACTTTCTTGGATTTATATTTTTGGATTTTACCGTCATTAGATGATTTATCTTTCACCAGACTATCCATTAACGTGTAATCACCTTTTTCTTCGCCATATTCCCTCTGCTTCACTTTTTGTTATCAAGTAAGATCTTTGACTTACTTGCAGTTTCATCAAATACTTTTGTATGCAAAATCCGATCCCACATTTTGCTAATTCCTACCCTCTAATGAGAAAGAAAGTATTTCTTCGAAACTCCGCGGATTAAGGACTATCCACTTATTAAGTGTTTCCTTTTCAGATAAAAATATGTTTTTAACTCTTTATCAAAGTGTTTTTAACATGTTTTATTAACTATTTGCTCTTATTATAAGCTCTATCTCCTATTTGGTTTTATCGAGCTTTTATATCTGGTTGAGATTACTTTATAAATATTAATTCTTTAATATTTATAATATACTTTAGTTTTACTATCTTGGATTATTTTGGTAAATTTAATTGTAATTTTATTTTATATATATATATATATATATATATATATATATATATATATATATATATATATATATATAACAAATAGATGAAATAGCAGTAATATTTCAAATTCCAAGAGGTTGTTTAGTTTATCATTTCTTTCTTTCCGTATATCAAATCGTCCAACTCTTCACAGTAGCTGTTTCGTAGTGCAGGAACAAACATATAATTATTATGTTAATAGTAAATACTTCCAGCACAGTCGCCTAAGAAATATGAGAACTTTTAACTTACAAAAATAAATAAATAAATTTATGATCACATAAATTCGACAAAATCAGAAGAATATTTGCATTATGATATTAGATCAATTTTTGATGTTTATAGTAAAGCAACTACTGTTTTGTCACCTATTTGTATATGGTCCCTAGTTACATTTTACATGTATTGAATTTCATAAAAAACATTGGCAAAAGTTGAAATATAATTGTAAAAACATTTTCCACACACACACACACACACACATATATATATATATATATATATATATATATATATATATATATATATATATATATATATATATATATATATGTATGTATAAAGCCAAAAGAAAAAGTCGGAACTGTACACAATTCTCGACACAAATTTTGCATAACTCCACTTTTCCTTCTCCACTTGCACGTTGCACTCTTTCGAAAATAGATAAGTAGATAAATATTAAAAAATAAGAACGTTACTTGTTACCGTGTCAAACGAAGGAAAAAAATCCTTCTCACGTGATTACGTGTCTTTTTAAAAACATTTGCATAACCTTTTTATTTTTATTTACATACCTGTTTAAGCTTTTTTGTCATTGTACTAGAAGGGATTCAGTTGATTACAACCCTTTCTGGTCACGAATAGGCTCATATATGGTTGACTATTATAGAAAACTGATCACATATAATGATAAAAGATGTATCGAGACACAGGAATGGGTATGTTTGATCTGGCAGAACGGTTGTTCATTAAAATTGTGGGGGTCTGTGTTCACGCCTGGTTCACAAAGTATGAAAAAAACATTTTTTAATTAAAAAGAAAAACGTTTACAATTGTTTTTGATATAGATGTACATAATAATACTTTGATAATATGTTTTAACTTAAATAGGGATAATATAATAAAATTGTGAGGTCTGCGTTCGCGCCTGGCCTCCATAAAATGGAAATAGGCACAAACTTTAATAAAGACTTTTCATATCTACCTGCGTAAGTTTACTTTGATAATTATGTTTCAGTTTGAAGAAATATGGTATAATAGAATTATGGGGAGTTTCAGTGTGAACAGATATGGCATAATAAATTATGGGGTTTATCTGTTTTATTTTTACTTTCATCATATTTTGCTTTGGTTTTGATCCCCCCAAATTTGAAGCTATCTCTTTACAACCCTTCCTTTTCATAACCTATCATACTTAAATAAAGGCTGTTCTTTAACTCATACTAGCAACAGTACCCGTTGTTGACTATATATATATATATATATATACATATATATATATATATATATATATATATATATATATATTAGCAATGGTAATTAATAAAAACCTGAAGAAAGTGCTCATTACTGTTTTAGAGTAAATATGCGTTTTATTTTTTATTACCTTTTTTTTTGTCTAGTTACATTATTGTTTCAGCTACTCGACCGTTTTTCGCGGTGTAGTAGCCTCATCAAGCTTTATTGTAAAGCCTAATGAGGCTACTACACCGCGAAAAACAGTCGAGTAGCTGAAACAATAATGTAATGTAACAGAAAAAAAACGGTAATAAAAAATAAAACGTACATATATATATATATATATATATATATATATATATATATATATGCATATATATATAATATATATATATAATATATATATATATATATATATATATATATATATATATATATATACACCAACGATATTTTCATAATTCTTATATATATTTCAAGAAATCCTTATTCCGCGGAGTTTCAAAGAATGCTATTATTCTATTCAGAAGAAAGAAAGATATTAGCAAGTAATTAGTATAGCTGAAGTACGAATTTATAAATAAATAAATGAAACAGCACTTTATGATGGTAAGTCATAAAATGTAAAAACAAATATGTTCATATCGATTAAAACATGTAGGAAAGGGAAAAACAAACCAAATATAGGAGGTCTAGAATGCACTAAGACACACTCGATGGTAAATCTAAGAAGCGGAGAAAAGTTTAAACAAACAAACAAAACAAAATAGTTTGGCTTTTAATGTCAACCGGAGCGCGCAAATAATTCCATAGTGAAACAACCTGATTAACTGTAAAAGGATGTAAATCGGGTTTCATTGTAAATTTATATTTATTGTCTTGATTTCTTTTCTTATATATATATATATATATATATATATATATATATATATATATATATATATATATAATAGAATAATAGCATTCTTTGAAACTCCGCGAAATAAGGATTTCTTGAAATATATATAAGAATTATGAAAATTAAAAGCACATATCAGCGAATAGTGTATTTATATAAGTGCAAAGTTCTTTGAGATTATTTTTTTCGTGAATTTTCATTTGAAAATATACAAAATGCATTTTCAACAAAAAATACTAAGTAAGCGTCTTAAGTAAATGTTAAAGCCCAGATGACCCGTTCATCTTTAAGCTTATAAAGGCATAATCATCATGATTTACATGCTGTTTATGGCAACCGTTTATTCTTGAAGAGATTTCTTTTTTATCACCGGCCATAAACTCCACCTTCACGATTAAGCGCATTGACTACAAGAAGTACTATTAAGTAATTTATGAACTTATAATAACTCTAGTTGTACTCAGGAATAAACACTTTTCAAAAGTTAAATAAAGTTAGCACATTAAGCCCTTAATAATCTTAAGACAACTTGTATACACTTAATACCAGACACACTGTAAACATATGGAATAGAAACGTGACCTTCGTAAACACAAGGTTTATGTAATTGAAAGTGACGTCATGTTAATAGGTGTAAGTCGATGAGATTTGTCGAGTAGTTGGACTTTAAATCTCTATTCCCTATATATAATAAAAGAGTCACAGTTTTTATCCTCTGCACCAAAATACCGTAGGTTTACAAAAACAGATGTCACATACAAATTTCCTATGTCTAGCCTAGTTGCTACTATCTTTTGTAACTATATAAATACTTTTCTGGCACATCCAGGTGTTTAAATAAAATCCTACATTCCTTCTAAGGAGCTACAGTAGCACTAATGCATTAATCTACAGGGGCAGTAGCCCCGATTTTCCCCTATTGCTGAAGTCCAGTTGCTGATCCCCATAAACACCGCATGGATTTATATACATGGTATTGTGGCTATACCCTTAGTAACTGATTCATAAACTAACAGCCCAAAAGTTAAATTCCTGTCCGTCGATTTGAAAAATAAAAATTCTCCCTCAAAACATTTCCACTATCCTGATTGGCTTAGTTTAGACGAATCCCTTATTCCAGAATGGAACTATATTAACTAAATTGAACGCGCAAGCCGTTATCCAACATGGTGTCTACCGATACAGGAGGTAGGTGTTCTACATTAAGTAAAGCAATTACTGAACAATACGGAGTTATTTGCTTCAAATTTCTTCTTCTTCTTCTTCTTCTTCTTCTTCTCTTTCTATCTATCTATCTTTCTATCTATACATATATATATATATATATATATTTCTTTCACTCTCTATCCCTCTCTCCTTTTCTCTCTCTAAATGTATTTAGAGAGAGAGAGAGAGAGAGAGAGAGAGAGAGAGAGAGAGAGAATTGACTACTTCACGGATTGATCTCATTACATTACGGGTTGATCTCATTACATTACCGCGTCCAGTTATCTGGTTTAAATGGAACTAAACACGACGTTGGTCTGATGCGGTGTTAGTGAAACTTTCGATAACGGGTCCACGTTGTAACCAACGGGTTGCACGTTCTCACCCATATAATGAATCTTTCTTTTTTTTTTTTAAGTTTTAACGTTTAAAAACGGTTGCGCCCTGCGATAAATACGTATTTCGTTTTTTTTTTCTCCATTTTTCTCTTTTTTTTCAAATTCAAACAGTTTTATTACTTTTTTCCCTGGTTTTTATTTGTTTTTTGTTTCTATTAAAATGATACGATAAACCTTCATTGGCTTCATTGGTTTTTGATGTTTTTTCTTTGAGCTGTGTTTGGAGGTTTATTTTTATTTTTTTAATTTGTTTTTTTTTGTTTTTACGTTTTATTTGTTACGGTGGTAGGTGCACTATTAAAAGTACTGGTGTAATTAATAAAAATAAAATAAAATCTTTGACAAATACACGAAAGAAGTTTCGTTTCATTTTCTTAGAATAGGATTCCATGTTTTCATTCTTATATAAATTTCTGCTTCTTAATAAAACTTAGAGACGAACTATTTTTAGTCGCGGAGGCCGGTAAATAACCAGTCAACATTACCACAGCTACAACAGCTTAATGTGATTTGTTTTTTGTTTGTTTGTTTGTTTTTTTTCGCCTCTTTGTACCCGGGTAGCCTTTCTTACCATGAGGAGTTGGGGTAGTCTATTCCGAAACCTGTTCGTAACATAAGAAGGTTGGGGGTTGAGCAGCAGCAGTAACAACAACAACGACATCAACAACAACTGTACTTTAATTTTTTTTTTTTTTTAGGAAAGTGAGCACGCTTCCACCGGGCAACGCCGGTTTGTGAATACTGCTGGTAATGAATAGCTTTTTGAAGGCAAAGTATTAACAGTCTTTTGAAATTACATTACAAAACAAAAGAAAAGAACACGATTTGCTTTATACTCAAATTTAACTTTATTCAATAGAAACTTTTAAAAAAGCAAGATTTCTTGACCCACCTTCACCGCAAACAAAGGCATATCGTTACTTGGACGTAAGGAGCTACTAATTGGGACCATGTTTAGGGGAATTGAGCCAGATATCGATTTACGTTACATTTAAACTTCTGTATAACAGTACAGTAATGGAAGCAGGTAATTATTGTTTTAGTATTTTTGTTATTTATTGCGGACCAACTAAGAAAAAGATTAGCTAATGGTCCGCAATAAAAAAATAATAATAATAAATAATACTCATCTCAATAATGAATTCCAATTAAATCATATATACCATTCAATACGGACCGGACCACGGAAGATAATAAATAAACATGAATTTATAAGACCAAAAAAATTCAACCTTGATCGCCCTTCGGGGCGCGTGGAGCAGTTGATGGAAGCGTTGAATCTCTACAGTTCCAGGTGATGATTGTCTGAAGATAGCGGTTTCAATCCTACCCAAAGCAGACCAAAGGCTTACTTGGCCAAAACGTGGTGAGACAACAACAACGGAAGGCAGTAGGAGATTTAGAGTTACTATCTGTCGCGTTTTTTCTTTTTGTCTTTTTTTTTACTATATTTCCACCACAAACAAGGCACATTGCCACTGTGGTGTAGGGGGCTACTATCAGGGGTAGCAGCTACTGGGGCACTATGTTGGGATTTGGGCAGTAAGATGTCGGTTTACGTTACACTTTAACTTCTGCATGTCAGTACAGTTGGTGAAGCAGGTTACCAAAAACGGCGCTTTGAAGGGCCACCAAATTCTAATGAAAGTCTTTGTCAAATTTATTTATGCAATAAAGAATTGGGGAAAATACAGTATGATCTAGTTCATGGAAAAGGTGTGGCTCATTGGTATAATATACATTAAAAAATGAGACAGGAAAAATGATTTTAATCATGAAATTAAAAACTGGCTAAAAGTGATATTAAAACTGAGAAATATAATGCTAAAAATTTATGTTTGGTGTAAAAATAGGAAAAAAGTTTATCTTTACTTTTAATAAGTATTAAGAAACATTTAAAGCTTGATTGATCAATTATTATGAAGAAAAAATTATAAAGCTAAAAATAACATATTTTGCCAATGAGTGGCGTTTGTAATTATAATTTAATTCAATTATTTAAAAAATATATACTCTAGTTACATTAAAAGTCATGAAAATGCTTCAATAAATATTTAGACACGACTGGGTTCCCATATCTAAAATCCAAGATGGCGGCGACATGCAAACTGGACGAGTTTATAAAAATGGAATTATGTTAAGTTATTAAAATATAAGGTAATTATATTCTAATATTTTTGCTTATTCTTATAGCCAATCATAGTAAATTTTATTTAGACATAAAAAGTTAGTTTAATTGATTCGACAAACCTTTTAAAATATTTATGCTACATTTACGTTTACGAAGACTGGATTAAACGCGTTTTTTTTTTAATTTAAAACTTAAAATTCTATTAAAGATATAGAAAAAGTATTATATTATTCTGCTTTTAACATGAGAAACTTCAGTGTTTTATCTTTCTGATAAAACCAAAAGTTATTTAGAAATAACAAATTATCATAGATTTTAATAAACTAGAAAAAGCAGTTCTCAATCGATTGGCGGTCACTAACAGCAATGAAACAAATAAATTAAGAATAAACCATAAATTATTTATACCAATCTACATAATATTCTGCTTGTTTCTAGATTGGTTAGTCTGTACGTTACGCTTTAAAAATCCGATTACAATTTTTGAAAGCTCATTTCTACAAAAAATAACTACATTCGCGAAATATGGCTTCAGAAAGGCCAATCCGGAAACCCTGTACAAGTAAATAAGATTTATCTCCCGTTGATGAAACCTCGTTTTCGAAAATCATTATGATAATATATGCTCATTGTTGTAATGGTGTGAGAAAGCAACTCGTAGTAATTTCGACGTGCACCGGTTTTTCACCGAAAAAACAAGTCGGTAAAATGTTACGTAAAAAGGGAGCATTCGAAAGGAACAGGGCAAAAAAGAACAAGATATCAACCAGAAAGTGATGAACAGAAAGAGTACATTTAAGATTTCCCCTTAAAATGTGATTTTATTATTTTTAATGAACGATGTAGCACAATATTGTTTTCTAAGTATTTATTAGTAGTTATTAATTATCTTATTTGGTGTGATACTATAAAGTGGATCTGAGGTAGACTTGAGTCACTAAGTGTTGAGAGGGGGGCAATAGACAAAGAAATGGAAATATCCTACAATCAGCAATAGATAGGAAGTAGGAAACAATGAATCTATAGGTATTTTAGATCGAGCTTTTTAGAGTTGACAATGACAATAGAAACCTACAGATAAAACAGGGAAGGGCAGCTTCGCGTAGCTGAGATGGGGGCGACCTCAAATACCAAGGTAGAGGAGAGTGAGTTGACAACTAGATGCCCTTCGCGGTGGATGGGAGTTGATTGGAGTTTTTAGAGTTGACTGTGAAACAGAAATAGAGACGAATTGCGACTGATAGACGAATGTAACATCTATAGAACGGGGATAAGACACGCGCGCTCGAAAGCCCAACCATCAAATATATGTGAAACATTGGCGTTTGAGTTTTCCTTTCTTTGTTTCACGACTTATAATATTTCTACTTTGTGGACCCACGCGTGTTCCCATCGACAGTCGCCAGCGAGCAAATGACGATCCGGCCATAAGAAACACAGTGAACGAAAAAATCCACGACGCACGACATTGGGAGTCGGCGATCTGTCGGGGCCGCGCAGGTCTGGTCACATTTGAGTCAATTTTATATTTAAAATACAATAGACAGAATTTTAATTGAAATAATAATAAAACTGTTATCTGCTACGTCTTATTGGTTTTTCTGTCCAAAAAAAACTAAATTTTGCGCAATCCAGACATTTATCAGCTTCATCAAAACATATATTTTGGTTAAATATATTTCTTATTTCACGGAATTTCCACTGGTCCTGCTAGTATTTAACATGTGCATTTTGGTCAGTTTTTAGTGTTATAAAAATTAAAAACTATTCAGGAATATGTGTTTTATTGTTGATTTCACTTTGCTTAAAT
This sequence comes from Euprymna scolopes, assembly GCF_053919585.1. Taxonomy (NCBI): domain Eukaryota; kingdom Metazoa; phylum Mollusca; class Cephalopoda; order Sepiida; family Sepiolidae; genus Euprymna; species Euprymna scolopes. Next base: position 148,399,065 of record NC_136487.1, on the reverse strand, counting down.
TATATTTCTCACCATGAAATAATATGAAGTTAATATCTCAATAGTTATTTTTTTCTAGCACCAAACATTTTCACACAACAAACTTTTAATACAAAAATAAACTTTTTTTTTTCAAAAAAACAAAACAAAACAAGAAACAAAGAAACAAAGTCTTAACCGAATATCTAGCCGATAATATTTAATTTCAAAGTGTTAAAAAACTGCTGTCGGCAGGAGGACATACATCTTCAATTTCACATACGTTCAAAATTAAAATAGATTTTTTTTATCAGGACAAACAAAACGGTTTCTCTTATATAAACATGTTATCATCTCTATTATAAAAAAAAAAAAAATTTTTATGTGTGTGAATTCGTACCCTATGAACTCCAAAACAGCTAGGTTGACTTTTATGAAATTTCACACAAATGTACTTTATGTATCTGACAGTGTTCTTAGATAGGTTTTGTGTCGAAATGTCTTTAATAGGTATCAATAATCGATAATCGAAAAAAAAATCCGATGAAATAATGAAAGGGCGATTTTGACCAAAGTTAACACCTTATACAGCCTAACATCACAAGTGCATTTGAGAAGTTTTATAACGCCACAAGCAGAAAGGTCCGGTATATAAAACCAACAGTAAGTTCTTTGATATGACTGAGTCACGTTCAAAATAAACGTTTCTGCTTAAAGCATCATTGAACCATAATACTTAAGTTTTTCATTATAAAATGTAATTTTAGCCATTATCACCACACAAGCAGAAATGCCAGAGATATAAAATTGAGAGTAGTTTCTTTGATATGACAGGGACGCACTGGAAATGAATGTTTCTGTTTATAGCACAATTGAACCATGATACTTGATTTTTATATTTTAAACTTTAATGCAAGCCGAATATGAATACTTTTATAAAATCAACAGTAAGCTGTCTACAATGCAATGGCGACTACAATGCATTGTGTACTAAGTCACCGCGGGGAATCATGGGAAGATTTTACCCGAAATATTGTGATATGCCCCTTATTAGAGCAGGCAGTTAATTGATTTAATTGAAAAATGGTCATTTCATCGATTTCGATGGCAATAAAAATATGAAAATGTGAAACTTTCGTTAATCATCATTCAAATCCAGGTAACGCCCCTGCTACTGTAAAATGTATTTCAACATTTAGGGAAAACAAGCAATTATTTGTTATCTTTTGTTTTGTTTTTTTATATATATATATTTTTTTATATTTTTTATGAAGGCAGGTTTGTCATCCATCTTGAATTTTAATCTAAACAAGATTTTGCATAGTTTAATCTTCAAATCACTATCAGACTTCCAACAACATATACAAAATCACCAGTATCTTAAAAACAAAATACCAAACAATTACTAGATCAAAGATGAAATTATTGAAGAGAAAAATTGTCACCAACTTAAACGGTTACATGTAGAATGTAACCGAAGCGTCTTGTTTCCCTACTAAGGACCATCCAACATGACGTCTACAACAAAAAAAAAAAACCGAAGGGCCATGTCCGACTTTCATGTAATACAAAATAAAACTGCACGTGAGTTAAATTACTTATCAGTAATTAAACTCCACGCATTTGCTATTAATACCAAACATATTTTTTTTTTAATAAACAGACCAACAAATAACCTCCGTACTAACAAATATAAAGTTGTAATTAAATTACATTAAGCAATAAGTAAATTAGAAAATCCTAAATATCCATTATAGACAGTTACCTCCCCTTGTAAACGCGGAACTTCCACCAGGAAGAGAGAGCTAAAATAAGACGCCACCCTCTCGCAAACGGTGTGCATTAAATTTTTCTCGTTTTTACGGTTTGTTTCTGAAATTATAATGCATAGTTTTAAAACTAAATAATTTGTATATATACATCGTTTCAAAATATCTACTCACATTTTACCTGTCGCTAACCTGCTTCCTTTTTGTGTTGCAAGTGTAATTAATTAACCACAGCATGGCATAAAATCATTGTAGTCTGGAAAAGAGGAAATTTGTCATGAAATCTTATTGGAAGACTGAAAACGCTATTGAAGTAAATTTAAATTATAAATGCAAAAAAAAAACCGAATAATCTTTGGCATAAACCACATATTTGTATAATACTTTTTTCAGTAATTTATTTTAATTTAAAGTTTGCCGCCTCAGTGTCCATTTTCCTGTCAACCCAATAAAAATCTAAAATCTTGAACGAAAGGGAAATGAGCATTCATCCTTTATCTACCTCCACCCTTTCCTCCTTATTTTACTCTTTTCTACACTCTCCTCCTCCTTCTTTGCTTTTACAATGTAATTGTGCGTAAACCACAAACACATGGATCGCTTCTTCAAATAATAGTGCTGACGTCACAGAAATAATCTGTGATACAATGATTCATAGACCAAATGGAACGGAAACACTGACGACCAGGCCGACTGGATGCCAAGGGTCTAACTGTCACAAAAAGGGGCCGAGGCGTCTAGAGTATAGGCAAGGATATGTGGGGAGTGTCCAAAATGACTTGCTAAAACCAACTCTTTTACTAGGTGGCACTCGCCTCATCCGTGCAGTCCTTTTTTTTTTTTTTTTTTTTTTTTTGCTTAGTTGTTCCTCTTTCAAACTTCGTTTATCTACACAAAACACAGAAGGGAGGGGGGTCCACAGAGGGTGGGATGCACTGTGATCTTTGATAAGTAAAGAGAAAAAGGGACGATTGGGATCGAGGTGGACGTATAAGTTACCAGGTTGGTCGATGGGGCCACTGAGATCACTCGACCCAGAAAAAAAGGTTATGTTTTAATAAAAGTGCACTTTGGCTATCTCTGTTGTACACCTTTATTGTCTATGACGATTTGTGTGTGTGTGTGTGTGTGTGTTTTAAACATTTACCCGATTAAAATAATAGGTCGTTTTTATCGAACCTATATATTGTTAACCCTCTCTCTCTCACACACACACACACACACACACACACACACTTTAAGATATTATAAACTGATTAGATCATTCAAGTACGTCCAAGGATGGAATACTGCTGCCATATCTGGGCAGGAGCTGCTAAAAACAGCCTATCCTGCCTTGACAGAGCACAAAATAGACTTCGTGGCTTAGTGGAGGATGCCCTTTTCTCTTCCCTGCAACCTCTCTCCCACAGAAGAGACTTTGCGAGCCTATCCTTGTTTTATCGTTATTTCCATAGCAGGTGCTCGTCTGAACACCGATCTTTGGTCCCCATTCGCCAATCTTTCACGAAAAACAACCGTCTAGCTGAATCCGCTGTCAAGAATTTTCCCCACTCTTTATCTGTGCCTAAATCAAAACCTAGATTCCATGAACAAAGCTTCTTTCTTAGAACTGCACGCATGTGGAACTCTGTTCCGTCTGCCTGCTTCCCACCTGACTACAACCTGGATGTCTTCAAGTCCAACGTAAGCAAATTCCTAATGAACCGCCCCCTTAAGTAAACACTTCATCAAATCTCCACACTAACGTACTGTACTTGCAATAACCCTTATCCCTGAGTGGCTTCCGGGCCTTGATAAGTGGTGAACACCGTGTAAAAAAATGGCATTTTTCAAAACTGTAACATTCTTTTTCTTTTTTTAACGTCCAATAAATGAATGTA
>NC_136487.1:148380455-148392955 GCF_053919585.1 Euprymna scolopes | reverse complement strand
GTCGCGGTTTCATGAAGAATGTTTGCTTATTTTTTTCCCCCTTTACACATCTAATTTTATTCATTAACTAATTTGTTAGGATAACATTTTCTTCTCTCATTCTGATCGCCTACAAGCGGAGGACGATTTTTACACCAAATATATATTTGTTTGCTGAATAATGTTTACTTATTTTTTAGTCCCAAAAACAAAAGGAGTAAATTCACCCTTGTCCGTTCGTCCGTTTGTCTGTCCGCATTTTTCTCAATAACTACGCCTTGGAATTTTTTGAAATTTTGCGCAAACATTAAACATGATATGAGTAAAAACGTAAAAAAAAAACGGATTTTCCAGGAAAACTCCAGTTGCTCCCCTCGTGTCTTTCGAGTTAAAATTGCTAAAATTGACATTTTTGTGCTTATTAAAATAAAATGATGCCTTGGATTTTTATAAAACTTTCTAAAAATTTGTAACTAACTGATTTCTTTATAATTGTGTTTGTCTGTATTTCGTGATGACTCTTGGGTGTGACCCAGGGACTTTTTAGGGCTAATAAAAACACTCCATATTTTCGGACTATTTTACCATATTTGTCTAAAAAATTTTGTGTATGTCTATTTAGCAGTTTTGCATGGTGCTGAACTCAAATTTTAATATTTTAAGGCCTTGGGAACTTTGGGGCTAAAGGTGGGGGGGATGATTGACTTTGTCATTTCTTTTTGTTTTTTGGGTTTTTTTTTTTTTGCATAGTGCAGAACTCAAATTACATACGTTAAAGCCTAAAAGTGCACTGTTTGTTCATTTTCACCAAGATTTGACGTCCCTTGAAAACTTTGGGGACTAAATTTGGGGGGGGGGGGCAAATGCTGAACTTAGTCATTTTTTTTATGCCTCGTCTACTGTGCACTCACGGGGCACCATGAATGCTTTACTTATAGATTCCCACATTTACACATTAACGTTTTCTTCTTTTAAAAGTCATTATATTCTTTTTGAACTTTTACATTTACTGAAGTGAACTGAAATAATAATGTGATTATAGAGTAACCCATTACAAACGTGAGGAAAGGATACTCTATGCGACTAGTGCATACTTTCACCTAACAAATTAATAACAGATGCTGTAAAGCTGCAATTTTACTGGAATATACATTTTAAAGATTACTGCGGTAAAATAATTGTATGGTGGATTCTGAAAATAAATTCTAACAGAAAAAATACACTTCTCTACAGGAGGCATAGTGCTAAAAAATAAATTCAAACATAATAATCTGTCAATAGCAGAAAATTAAATAGTGGTAACCTTAAAATTATCCTTATGTTTAATAAAGACTGGCAACTTATTTTGGACGATTCAGCGTGTTAACTTACATGCATAAGTAAAAAAATATATCCATAACGTCTTTTAACACTCGATTATCGCACAAACATCAAATATAAACTTGTAAACATAATGTAATTCTGCTAAAAAATCTATGTAGCATCTTTGAAGTCTTGGTAATCGCTCAAAATAATTAAAATTAAATACTGAAATTCTTAAAATTTTAACTACAAAAGGTTTGAGAATTATTGTCATTTTAACACGCATTGCTAACTTTTTCCTTGCGCGGTCGGAATTGCCATAAAATGTAAACAAATACATATTGATCTTTCATTGCACGGACGGAACACTCGCAAAAAGTAAACACAGCATTGGTTTGGGAATGTATGCACCTATTTACAATGTCTCCCCACGGGACAGAGTTAGACACCAGGGTCGTTTTTTTAACGTGGAGAAAAGGTACAAAAATAAAAAAAATTGTCTCAGTCGTGAAGGACTGCTCCTCCACCGAAAGAGAACAAGAAATGGAAGTGCAGCATCTGAAGAACAGATACTACACTTTGATCTTGGCCAAAAATGTATGCAAAAAAAACAACGACACGCCACTACCCCCCCCCCCCTCAAACGGCCCTAAACATGTCTTTTACGGTACCAATATTACATTTTTTTTTTTTTGGACGATTATCAAGTCTTTAATAATGCTATATTTGTTAGTTTTACTTTCTTTGCATTTTTTATTCCTGTTGACGATTTGATGTAATTTTATACTTTTGACCTAGGCTTCAAAGCTGTTGCTTATCATGTCGACACTCTCTTTTTAAAATTCAATAAACGCTGTCAAATAAGTTTAAAAAAAAACTAAAATATTATGCAGGTAGGTTTTAAAGTAAATTTTATTGTCAACGGAAACACTTATTTGTTAATTTTTTTTTTTTACAACTTTACATTTCTTTGGAGTATTTTATTCAATTGTTTTTTTCTGAACGACTATCGAGACTTCAAAGACGTTATCTTTTTTTTTCCTTATGAATTATGTTAACATGTTCAAATAATTACGATAAAATTTAGAAAACTCTTTATTCACATACAGAGGGGAGTGTGTTTGTAATTACTTTGTATTTTTATCTCACAAGTTAAAAAAGATAACGTAAAAATGGAATTTAATTTATTTGTGGAAGATTTGGCGCCCCCCCCCACAAAAAAAAACAGATAAGAAATATTCGAAAAACAAACGGAATCAGCCAGGACCACTTTTTCCTGTTGACGATGAATACCATAAAATTATCAGTAGAAGATGCGTGAGAGCTTATACTGAAATATTCCCCTTTATTTATTGAATGTACCTCACACACACACACACACACGCACACACGCACACACACATATCTATATCTATATATCTATAAAAGTGAAAATGTCTGCGTGTCTGTCTGTGTCTATGTGTGTGTACATTTCCCTACGCAATAACTCTATCAATTTTCAGTCTACAGACTCGAAATTTGCTATACAGGGTACTGAGATTTGGGAAAATCTTTGTAACCAGTTTTCCGCCAAAATTTTAGCTGTTAAGGGGTCAAAGATCAACGATTTGACCTTTGAGCACTCTACCAAGCTACTCAGACAATTTTGGCTAAACAATTGAAATTTTAGATATAGGTTCCTTGGACATGGATCTAACTTAATAACTTGATTTGAGCCCAAAAGAATAAATGTTAAGGGAGCATAATAGGGATCAAAGAAAAAAAATTGACCTCTGCGGTTTCTACCAAATTACTGAGACAATTTCTGGTCTAAACATTTGAAATTTGACATAAAGGGTATTCAGAGATAGGGCAAGCTTTTTAATCGATTTGGGTCGAAAATTTTTAGTAACAAATATATAAATGTATGTATATATGTATGCTTGCATGTCTGCTAAAAACTTTGGACAGAGGCGACGAATTTTTCCAAGATCAGGATCGTTTTGAAGCTCGACCTTTCAGACGAAAACTACCGAAAAATTCGCTAAAAACATAAATGTCTTCACCTTCAACTGGGCACTTTTCTACTTTTTTCGCCGATATTTTTGAAAGACATCCTTTACTTTCGATTGTCTAGCCTTAATTTAAACATAAGCCACTTTCCGTTTGGCGGTGGTCGTAACAGCAAAGACGTCAGGTTTTTCCACGTTCTTTTCCTCCTTCGCGGTACTTATTTATTTATTTTTTTTTTGCTTAACACACACCTCCAAACACTCGGGAAACGCCGGGCACCCATGCTAGTCTATCTATAATATCTATAAAAGTGAAAGTGCCTGTCTGTGTGTGTGTCAGTGTGTGTACATTTCCCTACGCAATAACTCTGTCAATTTTTGGTCTACAGACTCAAAATTGGATATACAGCGTATTGAGATTTGGGGAAATCTATGTGATCGGTTTTCGCCAGAAATTTGGCGATTAAGGGATCAACGTTCAACGATTTTACCCTGGATGTATAATCTATAATAGACACAAATAACTCACGTATATAAGAGTGTTGCTCCCATCGTTTGTTTGTATTAATCTAATCCTCATTATCAGTCACAAAAAGTAAAATGTTTGAATTATTTGCGTATAAATCGAAATGCATTGTGGTGGATTTAAGTTCTTAATTAAATTGCATTTTGTAAATATACTTTTTTTTTACTCGATAGTGTTTTTTTTTTTTAATTTCAATAAATATTTGAATAAATAATTGTTTAAAAAATTATAAGGAGGTTGCCGATGCGAAAAAAAAAACACATACAACTGGAAATCTTGCATAATTCTATACACAGATAAAAAAAAATCATGGATATTAAATGATAAATAGATAAAAAAAATAATAAAAATGAAAGTAAATTTAAAAAATATCCTTCTTTTATTAATCACTTGGAAATTCCGTATTTACATTTGATTGGCTGATTATAAATTTATGATTAAAACTGGAAAAATTCACTTTCTATAAATGACTTCATCGTATATTTGTTGTTTATAGTACGGCGATATTAGAGTTGGCTATTTAAAGAATATTCTCTTTTCTTGGCTGTTAAAGAGAGCATGACAACAATAAAAGGAAAAACATCTAACAATTTTTCTTTTTATATCATCACGAAAGACTCCGCCTGTTTTTGTTTTATGGAACAAGAATTCACAGCCACTGGGAAAATGTTCGGAAACAAACAAAGAAGATACATACACAGGGGGAAAAACAATGACTTTTACGGCCGACACAATCTTTTTTGTGCTCTTTTATTAACTTTAAAGAGCCTTAATTTTTGTATCAATTGATAAGAATACAGGTTTATAATCACTCTCTACAGTGAACTACGTTGACCTTCGATCCATACTACAAAAATACAAAATAATTACTACAGACACAATTTTTTTATATAATTGGTTATTTTGTTTTACGGCATATCAGACCTTTGCGAGCTATTTACTGTAAAATGTATCCATTTTTATTAAAGGTTTACGTTTCAAAGTCTTCATATTTTCAAATATTTATTCTTGGTGTTTGGGATGGCTGGTTTGTTTCACAGCATATCAACCCCTTCTAGTATATTTATTACTAAATTAGATCATTTCGTTCTGTAATTTTTTTTTAAATTGAAAGGTAGTTTGCTTGAAGCATTGTTGGTAAGTACATATTGAAGACCAATGCACAAAATCGGGTTTTGAAGTGATGTGACGACTGAACATTAATAGACAAATAAACGGGAGTCTTGTAAGTGTTTTTTTTATCTTCGTATATTCATTTATTTCATTTTCAAAATAAAAAATAATAGTTTTAAAAATGGAAACCATTGGAAAATAACGGAATCGAAAGGTGAAATTAGTTGAGCTGTCAAGAACAGGGCATTAATAAGTTCTGCAATCGTTGTGTTATTTGTATATATTAATACATAATGATTCCTTATCGAAAATTCCCTTATTTATTGAATGTGTTTATTGATACATGTATATATGTTTACGTGACTTGCATATGTACATTTAAGCATACATATGCATACATACTTGAATGCCTACTGAAGAGAACTTGAATGCCTACTGGAGAGAACTTGAATCCCAACTAGACACTGTCCTCGAGTGTCTAAAGTCTCTCTGTACAGGGGTTTGTCAGAACAACCTGGCATGAGGACATTTTTTCCATAAAAGTAAACCCTGACCAAATATTCAAAATCACATAGTATTCGCTGCCCAAATAAGATCTCCTCACTATGGCTAACCCACATTAGCTTTTACGGGGAATAGTGCACCTTCTCCAAGTGATGTTACCTCAAGTAACAGCACGAAACTGGATACTCCACCAGACTAGATAAATTCTTGTCCTGTAATTCAGTAAGACCAAGAGACCAAAATAAAAGATATAATACAATATATGAAAATGATTAATTGGAGAGAGGAAAATTATGTTCTCAACTTCTTTACTAACTCAGTGTTTGAGAAATAAAGAACTTAAATGGAACATTCGAATATCTATGTATCTCATATAGACTTCAAGTGTTAGCCCCAGGTTGTGGGCTCCTTGATTTCTGAGAACTTCGACTGAAGTAAAATAAAACAAAAAATGCATATATATATATATATATATATATATATATATATATGTATATATATATGTATATATATGTATATATATATATATGTATATATATATGTATATATATATGTATATATATATATGTATATATATATGTATATATATATATATGTATATATATATATATGTATATATATATATATATGTATATATATATATATATATATACACACACACATATATATATATATATATATATATATATATATATATGTACAGAGAGAGAGAGAGATAGATAGAGATAGAGAGAAAGGTAGAACCTATAACTCGAAAGAGGAAAAGGAGGTGAAAAAAGCTCTCACGGCCATGAGAACTTATGACGTCACGGCGGGTTGAAATAACGTTTTTTAAACGTATATTCAGATTGTTAGGCGTATGACGTGCAAAAAATGTCGATGCAAAAAGTAATTTGGCATCTAATTCACCTGTCTCTTTGTCCTTTTGATGGATATTCGGTTTCTTTTTTCTTTGTGTTTTACTCTGTTTTTCACTTACATTTTGTCTCATACTAGTGTATGTGTTTATGCATTCGTTTATTTATTAATTAATATTATAATTGTAATTATCATTTTTGTTATCGTCATTTTTATTTACTCGTGTTTTTTTATGTGTGTGTGTAATTATCCCAGGTTAAAGTTTATTTTGTGTATACATATTCTTTTGTGAATGCTTATACTGTGTCAAATGTACACGTTATAGCACATCAGCCCTTTTTGCGGGCATGTTATAAAATAACTACGGAAAGTACCTTTTTATACCTCGCTTCGTCATCTTTTGACCGTGTAAGCTCCCTGAAACAAAAACCCATAACAACAACAACAACAACTCAAGTCTCATTTCTCTGGACTATTAGAACTTTATTCGTTTCACTGTGAAAGTTACGTCCCTGTTCTCTGCTTATTCTCAGAAGGAGGGTGGAAATTTCGCTATCGATTCAACTGCCATACATCGGTACCTCTCGTCGCTTCCACAAAAAAATTTTTTTTATTATTTAATTTTCATCCCAAACAAGGCACATTGCCACTGTGGTGTAGGGGGCTACTATCAGGGGAAACAACTACTGGGGTACTAAGTAGGGATTTGGGCAGCAAGATGTTGGTCCACTTTGCACTTGAACTTCTGCATGTCAGTACAGTTGGGGAAGCAGTGACCTGGAATGGAATTCCAAAGTCTAGCAGTTCTGGGGAAGAAGCTACCGGAGTAGAAAGATCTTTTACATCTAGGGATCTCTACAGTGCGGGGTGGGATTTTGCAGTTTGCGGGTCTGTCGAGGGTGTTCACGTCGTGGGGGCACAAGTGCTTGCAGTTTGTCAGAGCATTCACCATTAAAATACTTGTACAACAGGCCGAGGGATGCAACGTTTCGTCGATGGGACAGAGGTTGAAGCTTAGATTCCAGTTCAGGGCCTATCAGATTTGCGACTCTTTTTTTAACCTTGTCAAGGAGCGAGAGATTAGTAGTAGACGCACCAGCCCAAATATGACAGCAATACTCGATACATGGGCGAATGGTGGCCTTATAGAGGTACAGAATACTTTCAGGTGTCAGTAGTTTTCTAGCACGGTAGAGAGAGCCCACCTTCCTCGCAGCGGCCCTGGCAATGCCCTCGATGTAATTGTTCCAACTCATGTTTCCTGTGAACGTTAGGCCAGGGAGCTTGAAAGACGTACTCTCAGATAAAGAGTCATTGGCCATTGCTATAGGTGGTAAAGAAGGTTTCTTGTAATTATTGAATTAAACCAGTTTAGTCTTGGCGGCATTGAACGTGACCATCCATTTATGCCCCCATTCCACTACTAATTGGAGGTCATCCTCTAGTGTGTCTGCCATTACTTTAGATATATGTTCATTTGTTTTCCTCTCGTGCCTGCTATAGAGTGTGGTGTCATCAGCATATATACCCATCTCAGAGGCAATTTTGTCGGGGAGGTCATTTATGAATATCAGGAACAGTAGAGGTCCAAGGATAGATCCCTGGGACACTCCCGCATTTATATCATATTGTTTAGATGTACGACCGTCGAGGACAACCTGGATTTTTCTCTTATCTAAGAAGGATATAATTATGTTAAGTATTCTACCAGTGGTACCGTATGATCTAATCTTCCTGAGGAGACCCTCATGCCATACCCTGTCAAAAGCCTTAGATATATCTAGAGCTACCGCTCTGCCCTCTCCCGCTTTGTCCAGTGAATGGTATATGCGTTCAGAGAGTACAGTGAGGATGTCTGCTGTGGAACGGGCTTGTCTAAATCCATATTGTTGGTCGGTCAGAAGTTTAGCATCTGTAGGGTGCTGGACTAGAGCATGGTTAATTAAGGTCTCAAATATGTTGGCAAAAAGTGGGAGGAGACTAATGGGGCGATAATTTAATGGGTCAGTTCTTTCGCCAGAATTCTTGAATGCTGGTACCACAGAAGCAGTTTTCCAACAGCCCGGAAAGCAAGATTCATTAAGGCATTTGTTGTAGAGTTCGGAGAGAACTGGAGCTACTTCGGCTGAGCACTTTTTTAATAGCACAGCTGGGATGAGATCGAGTCCACATGCTTTTGAAGTGTCAAGGTTTTTTATGATAGCATGCATCTGAGCAGGGGTGATTTTCAGATCGTCTAGCGTGGCGTCTGTCCGCATAGGAAATTGAGGTAGGGGGTGGTTGGGAGTATCCAGTGTGGAGTTTGAGGCAAACCGACTGGCAAGCATGTTAGCCTTTTCGGTTGCTGAGCAAACAACCTCGTGATTAAATTCTTCATCTTCTGACGACTGTGCTGTCGACTCAAACAGTCGACTATAAACTCGAACTGAAGACTAACTGACTAAAAATGTCCCATGTGCGTTTCTGTATATTTTAGAAATAGATGAGGTATATGGGTCCGTGTGTCACTAACACGCTATTATGCTCTCAACGCTCGTCCTTGTCAAGATCGTTCCAGTTTTAAGCCCGAGTCAACCAGTTTGATTTGGTTTGGCTCCTTTATACTATCTACACTAGAAAGTCTGTTTAATCTCTGTCGGCTTGCTCTTCATTACATACATACATTTGCTGTTTTATTCCTGTAGTTTAATAAAGATTAAGATAGCTAACTATTCATTCAGGCATATTCTACACGGGTCGTATAAGTTTCTACCTGTGCTGTTATGCCGTACTATTTTCCACTCTACTATTTGCGATGATTCATTTCCTTACGTTCCCAGTAATAGTTCACTAATACTGTTTTTATTCCGCATTTTCGTGTTAGAATATACATTTGAATCCGAATTTTTAAAAGTTTTTGGATTCCGATTCTTTATAAATCTCTAAATACAGTGGAACATCGGGATACAGCATAAAAAAATTAGTAAAAAAAGAAATCAGTACAGTATATAATACACATGTATATAATCAAAAAAAATTAAAAAATAACACCGTAAGGCGGGGCAAATACCGTTACAAGAGGCCGGAAAAGCTTCGTATTTCACATCGTAACTTGAACAAAAAACCGTGTAATAGGGCCATCGTATCTCGGGTTTCTACTGTATTTAACTATGGAGTTCCTATTTCCGCCGATTACCGTCAAAACAATTGATAAATACGCAGTTGTTTTCTTAAGCGTAAAATATGCTTGTGAGGGATGATCTCTATAATTTAGTTTTACCAGTTGTTTAATATAAATATTTATTTTCATCGTTACTACTAGCAGTGGAAGATCTTGTTTTAAACAAATTATAACATAATAAAGACGATTAAATGAATCGTTTTTGGAATTGGACAATAGGTAACATTTTTTTCCGATTCTGATACCACCAAAAGTTCCGATTTTTTTCCGATTCCGATTAATCTTCCCAATAATATATATATATATATATATATATATATATATATATATATACTAGCAAAAGTACCCGTCGTTGACTGGGTTCAAAAACAGCCTACAGAAAAGGGACTCTGATTTATGAAAATATGATAGGTTATGAAAAGGAAGGGTTGTAAAGAGATAGCGTCGAATTTGGGGGTCTCAAAACCAAAGTAAAATATGATGAAAGTAAAAATAAAATAGATAAACCCCATAATTTATTATACCATACATGTTCACACCGAAACACTTATCACAATATTCTGTGGATCTATATTAAAAAACCTTGTTAAACTCTGTGACATATTTCCATTCTTTGGGGGTCAGGTGCGAACGAACACCCCATAATTTTATTAAACCATATTTTTTCAAACTGAAACATAATTATCAAAGTATGCTTACGCAGGTAGATATGAAAAGTCTTTATTAAAGTTTCTGCCTATTTTAATTCTATGGAGCCCAGGCGCGAACGCAGAACCAACAATTTTATTATACCATCCCTATTTAAGTTAAAACATACTTATCAAAGGATTCTTATGTACATCTATATTAAAAACACTTGTAAACGTTTTTTTTTACTTTTAAATTTTTTATTTCCATACTTTGTGGACCAGGAGCGAACGCAAACCCAACAACTTTAATGAACCACCGTTCTGCTAGATCAAACCTACCCATTTCTGTGTCTCGATACATCTTCTATCATTATATGTAATCAGTTTTTATAATAGTCAACCATTTGGGAGCCTATTCGTGACCAGACACACACGCACGCACACACACACACACACACACACACACATTCAGCTTTATATTATATATGCATGTATATATATATATATATATATATATATATATATATATATATAGAGAGAGAGAGAGAGAGAGAGAGAGAGGGATAGAGAGAGATCATATAATGATTAGATCACTCTGATAGACGTTAAAGAGAATTTAAAAATAAATGTTTAAATTTCCACAGTATTTCTCGCGGTTAACGGTGGCCGAATGGGTTAGGTGCTTACTAATAAAGCCAAAGATGGCTTCTGTTACCGGGTTCGAATCTATCGACCAGTATAAATCGTGACACTCTTCATTGACGATTTCCAAAAAGATGAAACACTAGTGTCTGTAGGTATTTAATAATTATTATAGTAAATAATTATGTATATATATATATATATGTATGTATGTATATATATATATATGTATATATATATATATATATATATATAGAACTAGTTCATTTAATCACATAAATTAATATACGGAAGTATAAATTTATGTGTAAACTTTAAATATTTACCTCAACACTGCTCAATTCGTAGGTAGAACTAAGTAGTAAGATATAAAATATATATGGCGATTAAGCTTAATCGCCATATATATATATATATATAGATAGATAGATATAGATATATAGATATTCAAAGAGCGTAACACACACGCTCGCGCGTGTGTGCGCGCGCGCGTGTGTGTTACGCTGTTTGAATTTTCTTAATAATTCGGCTTTCTGCTGGAATTCTTTCTCACTATGTGTATATAAATATGTATACGCCATGATACGGGTCCTCTTTATTCTTAGAAAAGTTGTTGTTCACTTTTTTCAGGTTGGCAATATAGTTGTACGTACTTGAAATCTAATATTGATGAATAGGAGAAAGATTTAATGAAGTCCAATTCTAGAATGCCTCGTTGCAATCTGCGAGTTTAAGCTTTCGTTTGAAATGGTTTTGTCAGATTTTAGTTTCAATAAATTGTATCTGCAAAAAATATTGTTTTTTTTATGTACTTTTTTTTTTTTTTTAAACTTTTTAGCGTTCTATTTCATAGAAAGTGACGGGGAAGTAAATGGAATGACCAGCAGCAGGATGAAAGAAAAGCAGGAGGAGGTAATGAAACAATATGAGTATTTGCTATCGCTCTGTAAGGGTTAGCTTTTAGCTAATCGCCTGTAGTACCACTATCAGTGAATTCTGTCCAGGTATTTTTGTGTATTTCAGATTGGTCTTTTTCTATCATTTCCCGTTGCAGGAAAGTCTTTTTTTCTTTTCTTATGTTTCGTTTTTTTTCTTTTTTTTTTGTTTTCATATTTTTACCAAAAAAAAATTTTTGCTGGGACTTTGAAAGTTAAATTTATGATATTCTTCTATCGTTTGTTAATTAATTAATTGTTAAATACAACAGCACCAATAATTCCAAAGCATAATTTTATTTTTCATGTAATTCTGTTTTAATCTACAAGAGGGGGGTCGTTCCAAAAGTAATGCCTCTTATTTTTTATTCCGCCGAATGGATCAGAGAGAATTGCAAATTGCAGTGTTATGATAGTTGAACTTCTGCATTTATAACCTGAAAGTTTCATTTCTCTGTTGCAGATATTGACAGTGTAAGACTCTAAGAAAGCAACTTCTGTCATATACGTGTGTCAGAAGCAGAGATGCGGCATTGAATGACTGGGAAAATGCATTGAGAATAATGATCACTATGTAGAAAAATAAATCCTGGAGCACAAAATATCGCTCGTTTTAATGGTACTACTCCTGTCTTCGTAGCACCTTCAATTTTTTTAGCAAAAATAAACGTATGGAATATTTCAGACTGCATTTTGTCAATCTTGTATAAATCTAGCATCTGTTTTTGAGATGCATAAGAGACTTAAGGAAGTCAAGGAGTCTGTGAGGGATGATGAGAGGTGTGGAGGGAGTAAGAAAGTCAGGACACTAGAATTGGTTGGCCAAATAAAGAATTTTATGGATAAGGACCGCTGTGTGTC
>NC_136487.1:148330455-148372955 GCF_053919585.1 Euprymna scolopes | reverse complement strand
TGAGCTAATTATGGTATTTGTTAAGTTACAGACGTTGAGAAGGATAGATTAACAGTGTTTTTTATTAATTATCTTACTTAGTTTACTATTTTGCGGGAAATATTTTTCTATAATTTGGTAAAATTCCCTTGGGATATTATTTTTTATATGGTGGCCGAACGGTAGACTGAACCACGTCTGGCTCTTCCTTCTATTTTTCTTTTAAACTTCTCTTTCATCGTTATTATGGTCTATCTTTTCATTTTTCATTTTCGTTTTTATTGTATGTTTTACTTTATTGTATTTTTTCCATTTTTATATTTCCTCATCAACATGTTGTAAGATATTACATTTGCATTGTTTATTGTTCTTTCTGTACCTATGTTATTGTTTTGAGTTTCCTTAACAAATTTAATTTGTTCTTTATATCCTGATCTAACTAAGGCTTGGTTGTAATATTCCTTGTTTTTATTGAATAATTCTTCATTTTGTGATATTTTGGATATTCTTTTGAGATGCTAGGTATAAGTGCTTTTTCATACTATTTGGATGGTTGGACTTGTGATCTATGTAGAATAGCGTTTGGTTGGGTTTATGGTAGGGTTCATAGGAGTTGTTGTCTAGATTCAGGGTTATGTCTAAGAAGTTTACACATTTGTGGTTTGGGTCTATTGTTATATCTAGGTTCAGTTTACTGAAGAATTGCTTAATTTTTTTTTTCAAATGACCTATTTGTTGAGTTCAAGTAGAATAATGCATCATCCCGGTATAGCCCTCCTCTTAATCCTGGAATCTTTTTATATAGTTCATTTAGTATATAAAGACATACAAGGTCTGTTACTTGTGCACTATCTGGGCCCCGCATTGTGACGTCAAAGTTGAGGTTTCTGTTCTTTCTGGTCCATAGTTTGTTATCATATTTAATTAGAGTTCTTCTTGCTAGTCTTATAATGTTTAATTCTAAATTTGTTTTCATTGTTATTTTTCTAGCTAGTTCTAGTGCTTCTTCGAAGAGATTTGATAAAATAGAGGGGTAATAGGAATTTATATCGAACATAAGGAATTTTCTATTTTTGTCTTGGAGTAGTTTGCCGAACCATTCAATTACCTCTTCCGATGATTTCCACAGGTTATGGTAAATTTTGTTTTTTAATTTAGGTAGGATTTCGTCTAATATTTTTTTGCTAATGTTTCCCAAATCTGAAATACATAGAGAAATCAGTCTAATGCTAGGATTATTGTTGAATTCTGGTTTATGATCTTTTAGGGTAAAACGTGGGCACAGTGGTGTATTTCCCTCTATCTTATCCTGTATGTTCATTTTTTCACTTATTTTTAAAGTTTCGTAGTTTATACTATTCAGTTCTTCATTAGTTGCTACTCTATAGTTTTTATTGCGTTCCTTCATAATTAGGTTGTTGTAGGTTTCAAAATCCATGCTGTATATATTCATGGTTTTGTCTGCTGGAATCATCAAGTTCGGATTGTCTTTAATATTTTTAACTGTATTATTGATTTTTTACCATTGTTGAGTTCATGTACTTGTGTTTTTCCTTGATTTTTAGTTTTTTTTATCCATTTCATCATGTCTAATTCAAACGCTTCTAATGCAGAAATTACTGGTGGGAATTTCCTGGATTTAATTTTATATTTTCTATCATAAGGGATTTCTGTGTTTTCATTTACAGTTGTGGTTGTGTAATTCAGGTTTGTTTGTGTGCATCCCTCTGTGTTTTTCTTTCTTCTGTCCTTCTGTAGTGAAAGATCCTCCATCGAATTCTTTTAAGAAAGGAATTCATGGCTTCTACCATGTCCATCATGTACGTTTTGTACCTTGGAATCGCTATGTTTTGGGGGCTGAAAGTTATTTCATCCTTAGTCAACATCATATATATATATATATATATATATATATATATATATATATATATTATTATTATTATTATTATTATTATTATTATTATTACCAACAAGACCTGTAGAAATTCTGCAGCGGCATCTTTCATTTGTAATATATTGTTTCTGAGCATTGTGTCGACGATTAGGGTGAATGGAGAGCTCGCGATATTATTGTAGCCCTTTTGTTAAAATAGTAAATGTATTTATCCAAGTAATTCGTTAATACAGTTTCAGAATATATCTGGTTATTACGGTTTATCTCCAGTATCCTTATAGGAGTTTGTAATATATTTCCATTGTATGGATTCCATGTTTAGACAGGACAGATATTACACTTGGATCCTAGCCAGAAGACCAAGAAGACCACATATGCCCCAAAAGCTTCATATATTTTTTTAAATTTAATTAATTAATTGTTGTTGTTTTTTACATTGCTTCTTTGGTGATTGGGAGATCCTATTTATTAAGAGGGGTTGGAGGGTTAGCATACTGTGATCATTACATTAGACTCTGTGTACTAAGTTTATGTTCGTGATATGTGGTCGCCTTGTGCCCTTCTTTTTAATAATTATTATCTTACAATCGAAGATTTATAATCTGGAAAGCGTGACACACGTTCGTACTTACGTTAACGATACCTCATCCAGCGTGAGCGCAGCCAAGATTGAACTCATTACACGAGTTTGTAGTGTAATTCGAATTTTATCGGTAGCTGAATACTTGATGCTTCGCCAGGACTATCAATGGTATTTTTTATCGTGACACAATCACTAGATGGGATGCCTACCACAGCTTAAGACCTTCGAGAGAAGGATAGATCGAGCCAATTTCTCAACCTGGTATTTTAACTCGCGGTAAAAGGTACTACGCTATTAATATATTATTTTAATAATAAATATTTGAATATTATCTGCATTCGTATACGTTTTATCCTTGCGGAATCATCAGTATAGAGATGGCAATTCAGGCCAGTCGCACGATTCGAACCCCGGAACAAGTAAAATTTAACTGCGTTACTTCTTTATGCATACAGGTTGCAGTGATTGACAGACTGAAAACATGAATGTCGCCGTGTCCTTCTCGGTGAATTTCTAAAAATAAAACGATTTGTTTTATTTTCAGGTTCGAATTAATCAGCTTGAAATGAAACGGAGACTAAATAAAACATAAAACAAAGAAGAATAAAATGAAGAACAAAAAAAAACAACATAAAAAGTTAACAAAAAGAAAAAAGAAAAGGTAAATAAAAAAGCAAACGAGCAAAACAAGTTCAAATGTTTTATTTCGTTTAAGATTTCTTCCATGCGTAATCCTAAAATCCCCCAAGGTTTTTTATATCAAATACTGATTTAACTCTCCTTCTTGCAAACCTATTCTGATTCTTTTTCCCAATATATTATTTAACTGGGATGTTTCTTGAGGTGCGTATTATTTATTCATTTATTTATTGCGGACTATTACCACCTGACGAAGGTCAGAGTAATAGTTGGGCGACCGTCGTGAAACAAAAACTAAAAAAGACGAGGATAATAGACCGCAATAAATAAATGGAATATTTTCAATGCTTTTCGTGTCTTTCTCTTCAAACTGACCCTGCTGCCTCAACTGTTATACATCTACTAACCCAAAACTTTCATCTATTCTTCCAACGTGACTATACAAAAAAAATACCAAGCAAAGCATTATCAATTTTGAATGATTTGTAACTAAGAAAGGGTTAACATTTAATTAGACTATTAACCAACTATAAGTTCTTAAAACCTTTAAAATTTACGAAACTAATGTTTCATTTTTTTTCGCTGCAATTAATTCAGAAATAACATTCCCCAGTGTTTGCTTGATATTTTTATTGACTTTATAATTTTAATAAGTTTTCGTACAAAACTAAACCAACTATAAGTTCTTAAAACCTTTAAAATTTACGAAACTAATGTTTCACTTTTTTTCCGCTGCAAATAATTCAGAAATAACATTCCCCAATGTTTTGCTTGATATATTTATTGACTTCACAATTTTTGCAAATCTGATCTTAACTTTACCTAGATAAAAAGCTTCGGAAGTGTAGAGATAAGCTCCCTCTCTTTCCTTTCTCAAACATACCGACTTAAACACCTGAAGATGATTGGAGGTTACATGGATCGAAACGTTGTGCAAATAACACCCAAGATGACAACATTAGTTCGATTAACCACAATAATAAAAACGATCACCCATCATCTTCAAAAATACGGTATAGTACATCAACGAAATCTGCACACATCTTTCTATATTAAAATTATCTTTACATTTAAATTTAATCATACTCGGGTGTCATTAGGAATAGCCTTTTTTACTTTGTCATTCATAGTATTATTCTCATATTAATCATCTCCATGCAACGCATGGCCTCAACCTTCACTAATTAGGTTTCACTTTCATGGATAATCACACTGCGTACACATGCCAGATATACACGATAGGAGAACGATCTCCGCCTACCCTTCGTAATCTGGTTTGGGGGCGTTAAGGGCTTGCCCTATGCAAATTCTGTTTGTTCCAAATATGGCCACCTAACTTTTACTGCTATTCGTTTTTCTACTTCGGCTATCAATGTAACCAGTTATTGTTGAACATCATTCATTCGTTGGAATAATTTCTAGTTAGTATTCTTTCGAGAAAGACACCAGGTACTTTTGGGATGGAACACGTGCAGGTTGCCAACATCACTGACATAAAGTGCTTCTGTGAAATGAATTGAATTCGAATTTCGTACACCCATGTTATAAGTCCATGTTGTAAACCTCGTTATTGGTCCCCCCGACAAAAGGAGGGCGGAGCTGTAAATATCCTTGGTCGTTTGTCCGTTCGTCCGTTCTTCTGTCCGCACTTTCTCAATAACTACGACTGGGAATTTTTTGAAATTTTACACAAACATTAAGCATGATATGAGTAAAAAAGTAACAGAACGGATTTTCCGTTCCTACCCCTAGATGTGCTTTTCGGGTTAAAATAGCTAAACTTGACACTTTTGTGCTTATTAAAAAAAATTAAAAAAAAACCTGATACCTTGGATTTTTATAAAACTTTCTGTAACTAACTGATTTCCATATAATTTTGTTTGTCTTTTTTTTTCACGATAACTCTTTGGTGTGTCCCAGAGTCTCTTTTAGGGCTAAGAAAAACACTCCATTTTTGGGACTATTTTACCATATTTGTCCAAACTTTTCTGTGTATAAGTCAAATTTAAATATCTTAAGGCCCTAGAAACTTTGGAGGCTAATTGGGGTGGGGCTCAATGGTGGACGTAGTTATTTTTATTTATTTATTATTATTATTTTTTTTTTTTTTTGCATGGCGTAGAACTCAAATTTTCATATGTTAAGGTC
Organism: Euprymna scolopes; assembly: GCF_053919585.1. NCBI lineage: Eukaryota > Metazoa > Mollusca > Cephalopoda > Sepiida > Sepiolidae > Euprymna > Euprymna scolopes. The sequence goes on along the minus strand of NC_136487.1, from coordinate 148,367,712 downwards.
TAAAACTGAACCGTTTATTCATTTTCACCAGGATTTGAGGCCCCCTGGGGACTTCTGGGACTAAATGGGGGGCAAATGCTGAACTTAGTCATTTTTTATGCACTCACGGGGGCTCGTGCATGCTTAACTTGTTAAATTTTAATTTTATTTCTATTTAAAGCTTAGAAGCCGATGTACACGTTTTTTACTGGCTTGGTGCAACTTGAAACGTAAAGTACTTATTTGTGTTCGTGTGTATATGGGTACTGTGGAGAGTTTAGCAACGAGATGTTTGTTTACATTACATTTAAATATTTACGGGTTAGTATAGTTAAGAAAGCAGGAAGTACGTCCAAGGATGGAATACTGTTGCCATATCTGGGCAGGAGCTGCTGAAAACAGCCTATCCTGCCTTGACAGAGTACAAAATAGACTTCGTGGCTTAGTGGGGGATGCCCTTTTCTCTACTCTGCAACCTCTCTCCCACAGAAGAGACGTTGCGAGCCTATCCTTATTTTATCGTTATTTCCATGGCAGGTGCTCGTCTGAACTCCAATCTCTGGTCCCCCCTCGCCAATCTTTCACGAAAAAACACCCGTCTAGCTGAATCCACTGTGAAAAATTTCCCCCACTCTATATCTGTGCCTAAATCAAAATGCGGATTCCATGAACAAAGCTTCTTTCTTAGAACTGCACGCCTGTGGAACTCTGTGCCGTCTGCCTGCTTCCCACCGGACTACAACTTGGATGTCTTCAAGTCCAATGTTAACAAATTCCTAATCAACCGCCCCCTTAAGTAAACACTTCATCAAATCTCCACACTAACGTAATGTACTTGCAATAACCCTTATCCCTGAGTGGCTTCCGGGCCTTGATAAGTGGTGATCACTGTGTAAAAAAAAAAAAAAAAAAAAAAACAAGGAAGGAAATCCAAAGTCTAGCAGTCCAAGGAAAGAAACATTAGAGTAGAAAAGAGACCTCGACAATCGAAGGATGAGGTTTTTGCTGCTTATCGCATTTCCCGGGAGTATGTACGACTAGGGGGGGCACTAGTGCTATCAGCTCATCAGAGAACAGTTCATTTAATTACTTGTAAAACAGGAAGGGATAAAACATTGCGACGATGGGACAGATGTGAGAATGTGCGTGAGGGCACTTCTCAACCTATATACTCAACGAAACTTTGATCTACAGAAATGAAATTTCGTATAGTAAGTATTCAGACATGTGGAAATATTTTTAATCGGTTTTCATCCGGAAAAAGATCTGCTAATGGGCCAAAATTGAAAAAATTGGTACTTACGGGTCATCGGATTTTTATCTGTTTGTCAGCTGTTTCACGAGTGTGCACACGCGGTCGTGAAAGAGAGATAGCTTCTTTATGTTAAGAATAAGTAAGTTTGAAAACACTTTTAAAAGGTTGAGGCAAGCTGGTCTAATGTTTATCGATCTCAACTTGAGTTGTTTTTTTTTTGCTTATAAATGTGAACTGTTTAGAAAAAGAACCACTTTCTTTCCGTTTTTTTTGTTTTTTTTTTACTTTATTTTTTAAAAGGAATCTAACGTTACATTTAATACCTACAGTATTTCTGTTTATTATAAATAAGAATTCTGCATTAATTAAAATATAATATTTATGCGTATTTTACGACCGGGCAACATCGGGCGGTCTGCTAGTTATTAAAAAATTGAGCACTCTGGCTTCTTTCTACTAAAAGAAAGCCAAAGGTTAAATTTTATATAGATAGGTTTTTGTTTTGTTTTTTAAATATTCAGGTTTTTATTTTTTTTTAAATAACAAAATCAGCACTTAAGAAAAGCACGTTCTTCTTATTTCTTCTTTTTTTTTATTTGATTTTTGTTTTTGCCTCGTTTTTTTTTTTTTTTTTAACGTGGGAATTCGATAAACATCAATTTCACATTATTTAAAAAAAATGTGCAAGGATTTCCTTTCCTTTCTTTTTTCCTCTCTTTTATTTTTCTTTCATTTTAAATTTTGTTGTGCCCGTCCTCATTAATTGAAAATCCTATTTTTATCGCATCTTGTTTGTCATCGTTCCGCTCTCCCAATTATATTTCTCGCTCATCATGGTGTGATACGTTTTTATATCATGTTGTCCGTATTCGACACTTTCGCGTACAATTGCCGCTCGTAGACGACGACCTGTACTACGTGTTATAAAATGCACGCGCCGATGGATACACACGAGGACGTCGCCTTTCTGCAGAACGAGAAATAGGATAGCTCGAATTTAACCTTCAAAACAGGATACGATTATAAAGGTTACAAAGTGCATGAGTAAATAGTAATGAAATTTAAAAGGTGCACTGATTACTCATTGAATTTGTACGTTGTTGTTGTTGTTGTTGTTGTTGTTGTTGTTGTTGTTGATGATGATGACGACAACAATGACAATAATAATAACAATAACAACAACAAGAATAATAACGATAATAATAATAATAATAATAATAATAATAATAATAATAATAATAATAATAATAATAATAATAATAATTCTGATTTCGTTTATCAACGTTTCTCTGGAAAGGGATGATATTCATTCCCAGAGGATTTCCCTCAATCCCGGCTCCATACCAGGAGTTTCAAAGATCAAGTTTTTTTTCTAAGGATGTTGGTGGTACCTACAATAGCAGAGGTCTGAAACCGCCTAAAACATCGGGGATTTGTAGTTTTTTCAATTGTCCTCCCAGACGACTTGATACTACTCTTAACATACCAACTAAAACCGGGATTATTTGTGTTTTAACCCCGTGTATACGCCTTATCTCCAAGGCAATAATAATAATAATAATAATAATAATAATAATAATAATAATAATAATAACAACAACAACAACATTGTATAAGTGTGAAGAGAACTGGGACCTTAGGGAGACTTATTGCCTCTCAAATTCCAGTGAAGGCCAATGGCCGCTACCAACGAGAAATCAATGTCAGCAGCTGTTGCGATAATGCAAATTTCTTCGCAAATGCTATCGAAAGAGGCGGAGAGTATTGGAAATCTGAGGAGACTTGTTGTCACTCAGCTTCCAGGGAACACCACAGGCTGTTCTCAAGGAGAGATCTTTGATAACCTGCGTAAAAGCCTCTTGTGAGCCAATAATAATAATAATAATAATAATAATAATAATAATAATAATAATAATAACTAGCAGAACCCACGGTAGTTGAAAACATCATCACATAAACAAACAACAGAATGTCCTTCAATAGAATAATCAGTGTAATATTAGTTCCGATCAAACCGCGAATTAAAAAATAAACATTTTTGTAGCCAAATATGAATAACTGCTTGAGATATATAATTACAAAAATAGAACTAAAGTAAGACATCACTTATTTTCTAGCGATTATAATTTAATCAAAGTGACTTGAAAATCAGTTACTAATAATTATGTCACACTCTTTTCTTGATAATTTGATGATTTGGCATGTAAGTAATAAGATTTGATAGAAACATGTTAAATGTCAATTTTTGCAATTTTTTCGTAGTGATAAGAAAATTGAATGAATCAGTAAAAAGTTCGATTGGTGGGATTTGCTTAAAGAGAAAAATACAAGCGTAGGATGTATGTTTGCAGATGATATGGTAACACTTGCAAATATATTTATTTTATAAGATAAATATTCTTAATTAATTAGCAAATTGAATTCTGAATTAGTTAGATGAAGTAAAGTGGTTTTTAACTCGTATATTGCTTCAGTTATTTCCGGGACTGACTTCTTATAGTCCCTCTCTTATCAGGTTGGTGCAAAAATAATGTCGCTTTTTTGCGTATATCTATCTGATAAAAAGCATTATTTTTGCACCAACTTAATAAAATATATATGAAATAAAGTGACATTTAGATCATAAACGCGTCAGCCATTACCGGAAGTTACACCATACACTCCACTCTTAAACCTCTTTATCTGTGCCAAAATCAAAACGTAGATTCCATGAACCAAGCTTTTTTCTTAGAAGTGCACGCCAGTGGAACTCTCTTCTGTTTGCCTGTTTCCCACCTGACTACAACTTGAATGTCTTCAAATCCAACATAAACAAATTCCTGATGAACCACCCCCTTAAGTAAGACACTTTATAAAATCTCCAATACTAACGATTACTAGGATACTATCCCACTGATTACTGTACACGCAATGACCGAAATGTCACCTTATCCCCGAGTGGCTTCCGAGCCTTGATAAGTGGTGATCTCGATGTAATATATATATATATATATATATATATATATATATATATGTGTGTGTGTGTGTGTGTGTATGTGTGTGTGTGTGTGTGTGTGTATGTGTGTGAAATAAAGTGATTTTCAGGTCGTAAAATGCTTCAGCCATTTCCGCGACTGACTCCTTAGGCTCTTTTTGTTTCTTCTTTTTGTATTCTGTTGTTTTCGGTGTTTTCATATAGTTTTCTTCTTCAGCTCTCCCTGATGGCTGCATTGACTTCCCAGTTGTTTGTGTCAACTTTGGTCGCTGTAAGAGTAGATTTCAGCTATCTTTAAAATTGCGTTTTGGTGCGCCACGGGGTCCGGTTCCGATGGCAAGCCCTGAATAAAGAATTTGCTTAGGTAGGCAGTTGTCAGACATTCGAGCAGGGTGTTTCACCCAGCGTCAACGGTGTCTTGTTATTGTGGATTTTATGCTTTTTATCCCTCATCGGAAGAGCACCTTGGTGTTCGTGATTAAGTTTAGCCACTTTATGCGTAAGATATCACGCAGTTTTGCTTGGTGAAAATATTCTAACTTTTTCATATTTTTTTCTATAAAGTACCCAGGTTTCACAGACATATGGCAGGTTAAAGATTACAACCGCTTTATAGGTCGGAGTAAAAAAGCAAAAAGCTTGGTGGATTGAGTTAGCCCTTGATTGTTGAATAATCTTTTATAAATTTTCCATATGATGCATGAGCACCTTTGATTCTTTTATCAATGTCTTTTTCAGCCGTGGCAGTTTTTTTTTTTATAGCACGATGCCGAGATAAGTAAACTGTCTCACATTTTCTGGTTTTATTTTCCTGATGGTTATTGTATGCTCACCAGTCTTTTATCCTTTTGAAAAACATCAGCGTAGGGGGGTCAGGATTACCGCCGGTCGAAGTATTCGAACCTGGCCATGAAGCCATCTCTGACTCCATTAACAAGAAACACACTCCTTAATATAAATATTAATGAAGCGTAAGTTGGTCTGAAGTGAACAAATTATTTTAACATAACGATCAATGCACGTGAGCTAAGTTGCCGCCTTTTTTTTATTTGAACATACAATGTTCAACGATAAGAACCTAGTTCTTAAAATAAAAAGACATAATTATTTTTGGCACTATTTAAAATACCTATTGTCAATAATAAGAAAACTGCATCATGAATAAAATGGGTAAACGAACTAAGAATAAATAACATTAAATACAAATTGAAATGGTCTATACTACGAAGTGTTAGTAAATACTCACCAAATAAGTCTGGGCGTTGCAACCTTATCACTTTAGAATCATATAAAGTATAATAACATATAAAGAAAACCTACTGAACAAACGATAGAAGGTAATTCAAAATCGTTTGCATAGATTTAGGTGAGTCCTCTCTCGACTAAGACCTGATTAGGTTTAATACGGTAAATTAAGGAGATCCATTTTAAGAAAAATAAATAAATAAAATAAGTAAATAAATAAAATAAGATAAAATAAAAATCAACAAATAAGATTGGGGAAATGAAAATATAAAGTCAGATTATCCGAATCTGATAGTAATATGATAGCCATTAAATCTTATTTGTAACGGAATAAATCTATTTAGTAAATTAAAATATGTATTTAGCATCATTTAACATTTAAGTATGAGAATTATGGATTAAATATACTTAAAATTCATATTTAATGAAAAAATATGGAAAAATAAATAAATTATTAAATAAATATGAAGAAATGTTAGGTGAGGTTAGGGTTAGGGTTTGGGTGAAGTGAGTTGAAATATTAAGTTAGAATGGCACAAATAACTGAAATAAACTAAAATAAAATAAATAACAACTAAAATGACCAAAATAACTAAAAAGTGCTGCATGATCACTGAACCTTTAACTGAAATGGTATGCATCTATTGGAATAAGTATTGGCGTAAATGAGTAATGTATTTAAAAATAAATATAAGCAGAAATCTGATATATTTAGCAAATTAGATTAATCAATATATGTTGAAAGCTAGCTATGGGTCTGATTATATTATTTAAATCTGATAATTATTTGTTGAAAATAATAAAGTCTAAACTCATATAAAATGTATGGTCAGTAGGGCTGAAATATTAAGTTAGAGTGACCCTAATAAATGACCTATATAAAATAATAGCATGATTGGCACGGAATGGGTCTGATTATTATTTAAATTTGATCAAACATATTTTGCGAATCAAAAATTTGCTTAGTATAAAATAAAACCTAAATACGCACATTCTTGATTTACTCATTGCTAATCTTATTTATAAAATTTACTATGTCTGTCTATCTGTCCGCCTATCTCCATATTTTCAACTTTTATCTCTAACGAAACTAAACGTCGGAGAGCTGCGCTAGGGGCCTGAAATGATTTGACTTTTTACGGATCTTTCTTTCGTTGGTCTTTAGCCGGTTAAAATAGTTTTTAAGTTGTCAAAAATGAGTCAAAATTGAAAAAAACAGTATACTTTTTATACATTCATCTTAGTTTATTTTTAATCAGTTCATATGCGCGTTGCATTAGTAGAGTGGTAACATCACCAGCTTTGAATGCTACCGTTTTTCTTTAGGGCGGTTTTGATTCTAGCTGATGGCACCCAAGTACTTTATTTCATTTTGAAATCACAATTCTATAATAATATATACGATAAATAAAATTATCATATTATTTTATGACCGGGCTAAGCCGGGCGTCACACTCTGCTAGTATTATCTAGGAAAATAGATATAAACTATTTATAAATAATAAATTAAAATTATTATATGAGATATTTTTAGTGTTAATTATAACAATCTGTTCACATTGTTTTAATGCGGTAATGGCTCTACATTAGCATACAAAATGGTGTAACTATCATAAAACACAATTGAACTATTGATTTTTTTTTCGGATTTATGTAATCATGCTAATATTCCTTTTATTTTCTTTTTTTAAGTTGAAGATTTTCTATTCTTTGATGAATCAGAGCAGAATAGATTAACAAATTGGCATAATAATTTCATGAATGATTCTGCGCTACGAAACAGATGCTGTCGACAATTAGGCATTTTAACATGCTGAAAGAAAAAAAAAACAGTAAAATAGGCAATATCTTCAAATTTTCAATATATACTTTTCATCATTTATTTGTATGTGCTCTGTAGTTATATCAAGCTGCAGGTTTGGGTTTTTTACATAGGAATCACCACTTATCAAGGCCAAGAGGCCACTCGAGGATAAGGGTTAAAGAGTGTACAGTAGAAATTGCAAAATATAGCAGTCATTAGTAATGAAAATTCTGTAAATTTGTTAACTTATATGGAACCGCTCATCAAGAACTTGTTTACGTTAGACTTGAAGACAACCATATTGTAGTCAGCCGGAGAGCAGGAAAACGGAAGACAATTCTACAGGCGTGCAGTTCTAAGAAAGAAGATTTGTTCATGGAATCTACGTTTAGGTTTAGGCACAGATAAAGAGTGGGGGGAATTATTGATAGTGTTTTCTGCTAGACGGTGTTTCTTGTGAAAGTTTGGTGAGGGGGGACCATAGATTGAAGCTCAGTCGAACAGTTTCCATGAAAATAACGATACATCAGAAACGAACTCGCAACATCTCTTCTGTGAAATAGAGGTTCAGGGAAGAGAAAAGGACATCTCCTACGAGGTTACGAAGTCTATTTTGAACTCTATCAAGGCAGGATAATCCTTTCTAGCAGCTCCTGCCCAGATGTGGCAACAGTTTTCCATCCTTGGACGTACTTGGGGTTGCCGAAAAGATGTTGCAATGCATCACCATTTGCCTATCAGGATTCCAAACTATTCTTAGGTTTTACCTCTTAACCTTTACCTTAACCAAATGTAATGTTCAGACCATAACTAAGGAAAATAAACATAACGATAAAACTCTACTGTATTCAATAAAACGACTAGCTGCCTACAAACACTTTACACAGACACACAGACAGACACACACACAAATATATATATATATATATATATATATATTTGTATTTACATAAGCAGTAGCTTGTTGCTACACAGTCATAAGCATGTTTCGGTCTACTAGTATTTACTAACTAGAGACCTCATGAGGCAACAACCTTTATTTTCGAAAACGGAATTTTAATCTTAGAATTCCGTATTCGAAAATAAGGGGTTGTTGCCTGATGAAGTCTCTAGTTAGTAAATACTAGTAGACCGAAACATGCTCATGACTGTGTAGCAACAAACTACTGCTTATATAAAGACAAATGTAGCCTGCTCTACTTCTGTATTTAGCACTCTTGTATGAACCTCGTTATATTTCACTGATTACCTTACCTTTGGAAAATAGCAATCTCAAACTATATATGTGTGTGTGTGTGTGTGTGTGTGTGTGTGTGTGTGTGTGTGTGTGTGTGTGTGTGTTTGTACGTAAGTAGATTCAATGAGTCAGCGTTTGATTATTTAAAAAACGCCCAGATTTCAGAATACAACATGTTGAATTGCTCATAAATTATAGATATTTTTTCCCCCAAATTCTTTTCCTTATTATTTAACATTAGTTTGTTGACTCACTAAATGAGACAAATTAACCCTTTCGCCATTTACCGAACATTCTGTTTGATTCCCGGCGTTTTATGTATAAACCCGCACACCCTAAACCCGATCAGGTAAGGCCATAAATACGTCACGCGTACAAGCGGTTGTCAACGAAAGGTTGATTGGGTTAATTCCGTGTCAATGCAAGAATTTCTCCGGAATTGATTGGACTTTCAGTTACTTAGCGGCCATACTAGTCGCTATTTCGTCGTCCACTGGGCGAAAAGCTGAAGAATAATGTTTTTTTTTTATTTAAAGTGATTAGGAGAGTCAACTAGTATAACTCAAATATGTTTGACATGGAACTTTATTTCTGGCATCCGAGCAACTTGAATGTTTACACACCAAAGTCAATGATAAAATCATCAGAATGAGAGCAACACCGGATGGTTATATATAATTATATCCAGACAAAACTCTTTTCTTTTTGATGTCCTCAGCCTCTCAGGTTTACCGTGGGCGGTGCAGTCTTTAAATGTTAGCCTGAGCGGTGTGATATGAAGGGCACTCTCTTGCCGTCTCGCATTAGCGTCGTCATAGGAGATAGTATAAATTACTTGTAGGCTACGTCGGGCTTCAGTTTGGATTTGAACTTGAGGTTTACTCCTAAACTACGCACTGCCAAAACTGGGGGGGGGGGGGCAGGTAAGTACTTTTTGACGGACCGTCTTTTTAAAAATCTACCAAAAATCAGGTAATTATCCAATCAATATGAAATTTTCAGCGATTTTTAAGAGAAGAATGAACTTTATAACAGTGTACTTATTTTTCATAAACGATATTTATATATATATATATATATATATATATATATATATATATTAGCTTACAACCCCCCCCCTTGTTTTGAGGGGGTTCCAAATATGCTTAAAATAATCATCTGAATCTGAACAAAACATATTGTGTTGTTTTAAGGGACAGGATTTTAGATTTAAAAAAATAATTGTTTGCATACCTTATTTTGGCGTTTGAATATCAGAACTTCGATCGTGTTTAATTATCCCGCTTTTGAGTTTTAAAGTGTGAAATTCGGTGAATATGTTAAGTAAAATAATTAATTTAAGTTAAGCAAAACAAACAAAAAAAGTTTTATATTTATGCGAAAAAAGCCATTTTAAAATCTTTGATAAATAAATTAACAATTTTTTTTTAGCGAGCCGAATAATGCATGACCATTATTAAACAGGGCATGCTTTGAATAATCGATACAAAAAAAATTCGATAAATATTGTGCCCTTTGTGTTAAAAATAGCATCATTTTTTTCGATTCCGTTTGAAAACGTTTGCCGCCTTTCGACTACGGTGGACCAAACGCGCTGAAATATTTTTTTATTCTGCTTTAAATTGCCCCTCCCCATTTTGGGGAGCCTGGCCCCCACACACATAGACATTAAAAACCAAACTCATACAAATGGTCACCCATCTGGTACTGGCCAGCTCAGCGTTAATAATACATTGAAATTTTCGTCACTGAAAAATAAGTTTTTTTTTGGCCTGTTTGGTTTTCCATAGTTTGCTTTTTATTAAGTACAAACGTAAACATTGTCTAGATCGACGCGAAGTAACTGGTTGCCTATATGAATAAGTGGAATTATTTGAAATCCAGGTACTTATATTATAATATTTTTGCATATTCTCATAGAAAATCACCTTAAATCTTAGTTAGACAACCAATAAATAAATTAATTATTTCAAAAACCTTTTTTTTTTTAAATATTTATGTACGTTTTTTGTGCAAGACAAAAAATGTCAATTGTTAACTTTTGGGGAAAATTTAACATTTCAAATTTAATTAAAAATAGTAGAAAAAGTTTTACATTATTCTGTTTTCTATATGAAAAAAATCAGGGTTTTATTTTTCTGGAAAAAAAAGTTACTCAGAAATAATGGATTTTAATAAATATAATTTCGTTTTAAAAAACAACTTGATTTTTCGGCCATTTTTGACGGTGTCTATCCTAAACCTTTTAACATGACTAGGTATTCCACTAAGCAGAAGAGTACATGAATCGGGGTATATCTTACTCTGAATTGACTGCCATCAAGACTGATGAGCTCCACATACCCGCAGCAATTTTTAGATTTTATGTCAATTTTGGAACGTTTTTTTCTATGGGGAACACACACACACACACACACACACACACACACACACACACATATAAATATATATATATATATATATATATATATATATATATATATATATGGCGATTAAGCTACACAGAATATTCTGCGTTTCATCAACGCTAGGCTTAATCGCCATATATATATATATATTTTATAACTTACTACCTAGCTCTACCTACGCATTGAGCACTGTTGAAGTAAATATTTAAAGTTTACGCATAAATTCATACTTTCGTATATTAATTTATGTGATTAAATGAAATAGTTATATATATATGTGTTTGTGTGTGTGAAGTAGTTATATATATATATTTAGTGGAAATGGTAATTAATAAAAACTGAAGAAAGTGCTCAATGCTGTTGTAGAGCAAATAAGCGTTTTATTTTTTATTACCGTATCTTTCTGTTAAGTTACGTTATTTTTTCAGCTACCCGGCCGTTTTTTTTTTTGGCCGTCTGTAGCGTCCTCAGACTTTTACAGAAAAAAAAACCCTGTAAAAGTCTGAGGAAGCTACAGACGGCCAAAAAACGGCCGGGTAGCTGAAACAATAATGTAAATTAACAGAAAGATACGGTAATAAAAATAAAACGAATATATATATATATATATATATATAGTGTGTGTGTGTGTGTGTGTGTATTATATGTCGAGGGATTGTTTGCTGGGTTCTGAGATACATGCTCTCATGTTGCTTTGGGAAAATTGGAAAAGAGGTTATGGCGTATCCGATGTGTTACTCTTCCAATCAAAGTATCAATTTATCGGATATGTGTGCGAACCACTCTATTATACTCAGCAGAAACGTGGAACATTTATCAACACCAACTGAAATGAAAAGACTTCATATAAGGGCTGCTTAAGGAGGATCCTTAACATAAAATAGCAATCAATGACACAAGACTCTGCTGTGCTTCAAAGAGCAGATTGTCCAAGTATTGGAAGCATGATAATCAGCAATCAGGTGCGCTGGGCTGGACACGTTGTCCAAATGGATGACCGCAGATTACCAAAGCAGCTGTTCTACGGTGAGCTGACGGGAGGCAAGAGCTCGCGGCAGAAACCCACGAAGAGATTCAGGGACATTTTGTCAGACAATCTTAAGAACCTTTGCATAAATGTTGCAAGAGGAGAATAGATAGCTGAGAATTGGAGTGAATGGCGAGAAGTTGGGGAGGGGGTGCAATGTATTCGAGACAAAGAACTTGGAATAGGCAGAGCTTAAGAGAAATCTGAGTAAAGGGTCTGTGAAGTAATTGGATGCTCGTGGGGCTGGAGGAGTGAAACATGTGAGCGCTTTCTACGGTCCAAAGCTGGATATGTGAACCGCACGAAGTCACACAAAAGACGCCTTATGTACCCTAACCTCCGCGATCTGATGAGACAACCTGTGTGGTGTGTGACAGGAAGTGCATGTCGACTGCTGGTCTAAAGAGGCATATGGTCATGCACATGGACACTATACAACAGAGAAGAAGGACGGAGAGAAAGCATTCAATGGAGCTTTAAAAATAGTTACATAAAGGGGTAGAGTCGGCCGACAAGATTTTGCCCTCACTTTTTAAAACCGAATCAAGCGTTGTTGTTTTATTTTTTTTATGTTTTTTTTTTGTTGTTGTTGTTCTTTGTACAGGGAAACAAATTTAAACATTGAAACGACTAAAATAAAATCAAGCTATCGGAAAGGAACAAAAATGAGCGGACAACTAAAATAAATCTAGCGTTGTGATAATTGTACAATGGAGACGATAGATTTATATTGTACGATAGATTTATTGTAGTCGTTCCCCTATATTTTTCCTTTCCTATAGTTTGATTTTATTTTAGTTGTTTCCCGTTTAAATTTGTTCCCTTATACAAAAGAAATCCTCGATTCGGCTGTGAAAAGTGAAGTTGAAAGCTAGTCTACCCTCTTATTTATGTAACTTTTTTAAAGCCGCCATTGAATGTTTTACGTCCGTCTTTTCTTTTACAATGGATACAAAATACTTAGTCTTCTTCTTAAACAGCTATGATATATATATATATATATATATATATATATATATATATATATACAAAAACACATGATGATTTCTTCATCTTAACAGACGATCGCCGTGCCCCCCCCAAAAGACATCATCAGCCCCCTCCCTCAAGTTCATCCCACATCGCCACGCAGATTCTTCTTCAAACCACCAGCCGACTTACATAGCCTGAAACAAAGATAACACAAAGTATATATATATATATATATATATATATATATATATATATATAGATATATAGATATATAGATATATATACTAGCAGTTCCGCCCGGCTTTGTTCGTGCCCTATGTACTGTTCATAAGGTTATGTGCATATGTATATATTAAAAAGTGTGAATATGTAAAGTAATGCCTTTCTGTATAATAGTCTTCCTTAACTAGCACAGCGAAAAGACAGACAGACATTTTCACTTTTATATATATATATATATATATATATATATATATATATATATATAGAGAGAGAGAGAGAGAGAGAGAGAGAGACAGTCAGACAAACAGACAGACAGACAGATTGGATTCAATATATAGTAACGATTTTAAAAAGTATTAAAAAAGACTCATGCGTCACCAACGAGAAATGAAATCAAAACGTTCAGCTCACGATTTAGCTTGTCTCCTCCGTATATGACTGGGCTATGAAAACATGTTTACTGCCACGCTAACAATTAAAACATGAACCAATAGCTACTATGTTATGCATTCGTAATGCTGGCGTTCGACCATCACCTGGCAAATTTCATTCTTTTTAATTTTCACACATTTGCACCGACTTTTCTGGGCTAAAAACCAAATATAAAGTGTTGCATGGATTCAAATACCTTATATATGAAGTTTCATGTCTGTAGACCAAAAATTAACGGAGGAGTTTGGTAGGCAAAATTTGTTGAACAAAAATATATACGCATACATAAATATATATGAAAACAATTTTGTGTTTACTATAAACTTTTTACGCAAATATAACACAAGTATAAATCATGTAGAATATCTGCATGAATATAATTACACGTAATAGTTTACTAAAGATGATCATCCCATAATAAAACCGAAGCAACTAATAGGGAATTGATTAAAATGAATGGTTAAAAGAATATGCAAATTAGCTAGATCTTTTGCTAGTGAATGCAATTCCAAAACCCATGTATAATAAAATTGTATTTTCTTTTTAAATAAGTAAAAAGGAGTGTTTTTAATATGAATATCAATACACACAACAGAAAAACGAATTTATAGGAGTATATATATATATATATATATATATATATATATATATATATATATATATAGCAAAGGTACCCGTCGTTAACTGGGTTCAAAAACAGCCTACAGAAAATGGACTCTGATTTATGAAAGTATGATAGCTTATGAAAAGGAGGGTTTTTTTTGTTAAATTTTTAAATGCTATACTTCCATACTTTGTAGACCAGGTGCGAACGCAGACCCCACAATTTTAATGAACCACTGTTCTGCCAGATCAACCATACCCATACATCTTCTATCATTATATGTAATCGGTTTTTTTAAATAGCCAATCATATAGGAGCCCATTCTTGACCACACACGCACCACACACACACACACACACACGCATTCAGCTTTATATTATATTATATTATATTATATTATACATATATATGTGTGTGTGTGTGCGTGTGTGTGTGTGTGTGTATGTTAAGTCGTCATGCATGACGTCATTGGAGCTGACGTCATGCATGACGTCATACATGACGTCAGAGAAATGGCGTCATGTACAACGTCTTGCATGAGGGGCAGCAATAATGAAATATTTTCCGTGCAACGCTCTTCAGATTGCTAGTATATACACACACACACACACACACAGACACACACACACACAATATACATATATATATATATATATATATATATATATATATATATATATGAGAGATAGATAGATAGATAGGTATAATATGTGTGCGTATAATTATTAATCATCAATTATAAATAATTCTTCTTTGTACCTTTTGTACACTAGTGCTGCATTCTTCTATTAAATGAGTCAGTGTTCAGTTATTAAAAAAATGATGTCACAATAACACAAGTCATAAATTATAGACATTTTTTTTCTATATTTTTTATTATTTAACATTATTTCGTTGACGTACTAAATGAGTCAAATTAACCCTTTCGCCATTTAACGAACATAGGTTTGGATTCCCGGCGTTTTATATACAAATCCGCACACCCTTAACCCGATCAGGTAAGGCCATAAATACGTCACGCGTACAAGTGGTTGTCAACGAAAGGTTGATTGGGTGAATACCGTGTCAGTGCAAGAATTTATCCGAAAAGAGTTTCAGTTTCGTAGCGGTCGCACTAGTCGTTTTTTCGCCGATCAACTGGGCGAAAAGCTGAAGTATGTTGGTCTTTTGTTTTAAGTGATTAAGGCAGTCAACAAGGACGACTCGAACGTTTTTTGCACGATATTTTATTCCTGGTATTAGAGCAACTTGAATTTTTACATGCCAAAGTCAATGGTATAATTACGCCCAATCTGTTCTAGCACAAGAAACAAAAACGGATGGTCATATTTAATTCTATCCAAACAAAACGCGTTTCTTTTAGTTGGCCTAAGTCTATCAGAATGCTAGGATGAGCGGTGTGATATGGAGGACAGCGCCATCGAGGGAGCTGGTAGAAGTAATTGGTAAGCTATGTCGAACTACGTCATAGGCTTTACTCATAGATTTTTCCTCGAGGTTTACTCCTGAAACTTTTCACCTGAGGAAGTATTTAACAAGACAGATTTTATGTATAGTTTCTAACCATTTTTCTACGGGGAACAAACAAAGATCACGCATACATACGCATAGACATAAATATAAAAATATAAACACAATGTTATTTGGCTTTTTAATTTCTATAATGTAACTCAGACACTATGTCTTCCAAGTGCAACAACTCCCGTGGGTGGATGGGTAGGACTGCCGACTGTCAACACGATGGTTCTAGGTTCAATTCTCGGCTTGAGAAAGGTGCTAGTGTAGCGGCACTAATGAGTTGTAATACAACGTAACAGTACTGTATGTCGATGACTACAAATATATTTAAAGCCCCCCCCTCTTTGGGTAGAGCACTATCGTAAATAATCTCACCCACTTCTTAATTGGCTGAAAAAATGCAAGCCTCACTGTTTGTTTATAAACAAGCGGTTTGCGCACTATAAAAGTGGTGGACGAATGTTTGTTTAAAATAGACATTTGTCGAGGTTATTTGCGGGCACAACTCCTGTGGGTCGATGGGTAGGACTGCTGACTGTCAACGCGATGGTTCTAGATTGAATCCTTGGCTTGAGAGAGGTACTAGTCTAGCGGAACTGATGAGTTGTGATACAACGAAACAGTACTGTATGTCGATGACTGCAAATATATATATATATATATATATATATATATATATATATATATATAGTGTATCGCAAAAGTGAGTAAACCCCTCACATTTCTTTAAATATTTAAGTAAACCTTTTCATGGGACAGCACTGAAAAAATGATATTTGATACAATGAAAAGTAGTCTGTCTACAGCATATATAACATAGTTAATTTATTTTCTAACTCAAAATAACTCAAAATATAGCCATTAAAAGCAAAATCCCTGCCAACAAAAGTGAGTACACCCCTTACGAAAAGTTATTAATATTAACATACAACATGTCAACTCTCAATATTTTGTGTGGCCACCATCATTATTCAAAACTGCCTTTACTCTCCTGGACATGGAGTTTACCAGAGCTTCACATGTAGTCACTGGAATGCTCCTCAACTCCTCAATTATGACGTCGCGGAGCTGGCGGATATTTGAGACTTTACGCACCTCCACCTTCTGCTTGAGGATGATCCAAGTCTGGAAACATGCATGGCCAGTCCATCACCTTTACCCTCAGCCCCTTTAGTAAAGCAGTGATTGTCTTGGATGTGTCTTTTGGGTCATTGTCATGCTGGAGCACTGCTATGTGATCCGGTTTCTGGAGGAAGGGGATTATGCTCTGCTGCAATATTTGACAATACATGTTGGAGTTCATGTTTCCCTCAATAAAATGTAACTCTCCAATACCTGCAGCATTCATGCAGCCCCAGACTATGACATTTCCACCACCATGCTTGAATGTAGGCATGACACACTTATCTTTGTACTCATCACCTTAGTCGCCGCCACACATGCTTAGGGCCATCAGAACCAAACACATTAAATTTTGTCTCATCAGACCATAGGACATGGTTCCAGTAATCTATGGGCTTTTTTGACATGTCTTCAGCAAACTGTTTGCGGGCTTTCTTGTGTATTGCCTGCAGAAGAGGTTGCCTTCTGGGGTGACAGCCATGCACACCAATTTGATGTAATGTGCGGCTTATGGTCTGAAAACTAACATGCTGAGCCCCAACCTCTTTAATCTCTGAAGACATGATAACAGCGCCGATCTTTCAAAGAAAGCATTTGGATGTGACGATCAGCACTTGCGCTCAGTTTCTTTGGACGACCTACTCGAGGACAGTTCTGAGTGGACCCTGTTCTTTTAAAATGTTTGATCTTAGACACTGTGCTGCAGCTCAGTTTCAAAGTGTTAGCAATCTTATTGTAGCCTTGCCCATCTTTATGTAGTTCAACAATATGTATTTTAAGATCCTCAGAGTTCTTTGCCATGTGGTGGCATGTTGAAACTTTCAGTGACTGGTAAGAAAGAGAGTTTGAGAGCTGCACTATAAATTGGAATACACCTGCTCCCTATGAACACATGGCATAGTTACTCTAATGAGTCACATGACATTTTGGAGGGAAACAAGCAGTACTCAATTTAGACATTTAGTGGTGTAGTTTCTTTAGGATTCTACTCACTTTTTAGAAGTGTAGTTTCTTAGGGGTGTACTCACGTTTTTGCCAGAGAGTTAGCTTTTAATTGCTATATTTTAAATTGTTTTTAGGGGAAAATAAATTAACTCTGTTATATATGCTGCAGACAGACTACTTTTCATTGTGTCAAAAAATCATTTTTTCAGTGTTGTCCCATGAAGAGATATTATTTTTTATTATTTTTTAAATTACATTTTCACCCAAAAAAAGGCACATTGCCACTTTGGTGTAGAGGGTTACTATCAGGGGCAGCAACTACTATGTGAGGGGTGTACTAACTTTTGTGATAGACTATATATATATATATATATATATATATATATATATATATATATATAGAGAGAGAGAGAGAGAGAGAGAGAGAGAGAGAAAGAGAGAAAGAGAGAAATAAATTACAAGCCATGGACTTTTTAGAAAACGGTCGATAATGTGCTTCTATTTTTAGAATTTGATTGCGTGTGATTTATATTCGATTAAAATTCTATTAGAATAAAAGTTTTAAAGTTCATTTAAGAGTTCGTAGTGATTTGGAGAGTTCTTTATATGGAAACATAAATATGTCTTGGACTGCACTATTTTCATTCCAATCATATGTAATACTCGTAATCTAAAATGACCAAGAAAATCAAGGTAAATTTAACAGTTATAAACCCAAAATGGGCACAACGTTATTAAGACGATCTATAGTGATCGAGCGTATGGAAATCGCGATCTAGCGCAAGGCCAGCCGATCGCCTTTTATTTCACAGACAGTGTTCAACTTTTAAGAACCTACTTCTTAAATGCTGAAAAAATTATAAATTATAAATAATTATGCTTACACTTACAGACACTTGTGTTTCACGCTTTCGTAATTATCAGTGCAGGAAGCGTTAATTGCCGTTGGTCGAAGGATTCAAAACCCGCTATGAAGCCATATTTGAAACGTAATATATATATATATATATATATATATATATATATATATATATATATATATATATATATATATATATTGAAAAAAGAAATCCAGCAGAATTCTCAATTGTTAGGAAAATTCGAAAATAAGAGCGTATTATTTATATTTTGTTTACAGAAAGTTTTAGATGAGAGAAGTCATTGATACCGTCGGTTTCAAACCCGACAATTAGTATCGTTTTAGATACCTATATCAAGCACTCTTCAGCCAATACTCATCTCTTTGAAGAGAGCTTGATATGGTTATCTAAATCGGTCCTAATTGTCGGGTTTGGAACCCACGGTACCAACTAATCTAAAATTTTCTGTAAACAATATATATATATATATAGAGAGAGAGAGAGAGACTTTGATGGCATTATTCTCATTGTTCGAGAATCATTCCAATTAAAATGTCATGTTTATAGTCACAACCAACAACAAAAGAAAATAATAACGTAAAACTATAATAATAAAACACCACAGTCCAAATATACACAATAAAATAAAAAAATTGCCTAATACGCGTAGAGAAAAATGACAATTTTCTATGTGCGGATGACCAACCTCATCATAAATTCAAGATGGCCGCCATTACAATATGCAAATTGATCATTTTCACAGCTTGTTTTAATAGAAATATTTAGTTGCTATAAGTCCTCAGACGTATCTCTCCATCGTACAGTATATCGATACACTATGGCTGACTGGGGTAGTTTCCGTACATTTATATCGGATCTTCCTCTGCGTTCCATGTTTAAAAAGGATGTGTTGTCTATAGGATCAGACCTGATAGAATGGTTAATTGTAGGTATAGACAATTTCATACCCTCGAAAAAGTTCCAGCGAAAACCTAACAGCCAGCCATGGTTTTCTCCAGAATGTGCTGCTGCTATTGCGCACAGAAATCACTGTTTCCACTGCTTCCAACGTAATAGATGTATGGAAACTAAAGCCACTTTCAGGACTGCCAGCAACCATTGTAAGAAAGTAATAAAGAACGCAAGAGCGTTGTATGCTCAGTCCGTTAAGTCCAAAGTAGCTGAGCAGCGGCTTGTTTCCCACCAGTTTTGGCAAATTGCAAACAGAATCCTGAACAGAAGCGTGTGCTCTATCCCAACTATCATCAATGGACCTGAGTTAATCTCGTCAGCATCAGACAAAGCCAAACTCTTTGCCAAGAACTTTGCAGTAAATTCTACCCTTTGCGACCAAGGCCGCCAACCCCCAATATTTCCTCCTGTATCAGAAAACACACTATGTGATATACAAATATCTGTATGTGATGTTGCCAAGCTAATCAAAAACCTTGATTCCAGTAAAGCAACCGGCCCTGACGGTATTCCAATTATAGTACTCAAAAAACTTCAACCAGAACTAGCACCCATACTTACAAAACTGTTTAAACTTTGTCTTAAGGAGAATTGCTTCCCATCACCCTGGAATATCTCATCAGTATGCCCTGTATTTAAGAATTCAAGTGATCGTTCATCCCCCTCTCAGTACAGGCCAATAAGTCTCCTGTGCGTCATGAGTAAGTTGCTGGAATTTGTGTTAAATAGAGAAGTAATCAACCATCTCAGCAAAAATAGCCTTCTTAGTGACACACAATATGGTTTCCGTTCTGCTAGATCTACAGCAGATGTGCTTACAGTTATATCTCATAGGATTAGCGAATCTCTCGACAGAGGCAACCTTTCTAGGGCAATTGCTCTTGACATATCAAAGGCCTTTGATAGGGTATGGCATAAAGGTTTACTTCACAAGATCTCCAGCTATGGTATAGCTGGAAATGTCTTCTCAATTATTAAATCATTTCTCTCTGATAGGTTCATAAGAGTAGTAGTTGATGGGAAAAAATCAGAAGCTCACAGTATAAATGCTGGAGTCCCTCAGGGGTCCATCCTGGGCCCAACTCTTTTCCTGATCTACATTAATGATCTTCCAAATCACATCCTTACATCATTCGTAGACATTTTTGCTGACGACACTACCATCTATGGTAGCACATCTAAGACACTAAACGACCAAGTTCTCTCCGATTCTCTCTCCTCTGGTCTTGATCACGTTGTACAATGGGGAAAGGAGTGGCTTTTAATGCATCTAAAACCAAACTTCTATCTTTACATCATCAACGTTCTGATCCCCATCTGGCATCAATTAAAATGAATGGCTCTCGTCTTGGGGAGGCCTTAAGTTTTGACAGGCTTCTGGGCTTGACCTTTACTCCTGATCTTAAATAGAATACGTACATCAAATCTGTTGCCAAGGCCGCTGGAAAAATGGTGGGATCTTTCTATCGATCCAGTAGATATCTCACTGCTGATGCAATTCTCTATCTATATAAGAGCCAGATACGTCCAATGATGGAATACTGTTGCCACATATGGACAGGAGCTGCTAGAAAAGACTTGTCCTGCCTTGATCGGGTTCAAAATAGACTTCGTGGCCTGGTGGGAGATGTCCTTTTCTCTTCGCTGCAACCTCTATCTCACAGAAGAGATGTTGCGAGTTTGTCTCTGCTTTATCGTTATTTTCATGGAAAGTGTTCGACTGAGCTTCAATCTATGCCCCCCTCGCCAAACTTTCACAAGAAACAATAGACTAGCTGAAAACATTATCAATAATTTTCCCCACTCTTTATCTGTGCCTAAACCTAAACATAGATTCCATGATCAAAGCTTCTTTCTTAGAACTGAACGCCTGTGGAATTGTCTTCCGTTTTCCTGCTTTCCAGCTGTCTATAATATGGTTGTCTTCAAGTCAAACGTGAACAAGTTTCTGATGAGCCGTTCCACTTAAGTTAACAAATTTACCGAACTTCCATTACTATCAATTACTATATTGTCCTTTTGACCACTCTACACTCTTTAACCCTTATCCTTGAGTGGCCTCTTGGCCTTGATAAGTGGTGACGCCTATGTAAAAAAAAAAGTTGCTACAAATACCATACACGTTGTTTGGGCATACAACGAAAAGCTTAGCTTACAGGGTCATTTTAAAGGTAAATGTAAAAATCATTTTTCTACAAAAATAATCACCGTTCAGATGGATAAAACCAATAAGATTCTTCACATTTTTTTCCCTAATGTTTTCTGAAACTGTCTTTTAAAAAAAAAAAAAAAAAAAACATTACAGACATCACACAGGCTTCTTTTATACTTTGGGAGACAATGGATCTGTAAGATGTGTGCTTTTATGGAGAATAAATTGCGAATCAAGGGCTGCATTATCTCCAAACTCACCTCCCCGAATCCTTGCTTGATTGCTGGATTGTTTGATTGCTGGATTGCCTGATTCCAGTTACAAGAACGACTAGGACGACTGGAAAGGTAAACGGAGAGCACTCCCGCATACGGCATCTGGTATTTTTTCAAATATGTAGTATTGAATGTCACTTAACTCTGATGATGCCATGAAAACTGTGATGTGACGTCATCATGAAATAAGGAGAAAAGGTTAACAAAATCCAATAATTGCGAAAGTGAAGACTTGCAATATCATTTAATATATTTAAAACAGTTGATACCCTTCTTTTTTATTTACATACTATGTGCCACAAAATATAAATAGTCAGGCGTCACATGGACAGAAAGACAGATATATACCAATTCCTTAAATTTGTATAGTTATACATATATAGAAACATATTTAACCGGAACAATCGTCGTCGCGGGCAATCAAAATCGCTGCTACACACAGATGTGGATTGATATTTCTACTAAGATAGTAATCCTTTTATTTGAAAAATAGAACTGACCCAAATGAGATAAATTAATAAGTACTAATAAACACCCAGAAAGTAATATTGTGCTACATAGCTCAATACAAATAATAAAATCACATCGTAATAGACGAGGTCTAATTTACATCTACAGCAACTATTGGTACACAATGATCTTTTCTTTTGCCCTGTTTATTTCGCATGTTTCCTTTTTATGTAACGTTTCGCTGACTTCTTTCTACGGTAAAGAACCGCCATCGTCGAAATTAATACGAGTTTCTTTCTAACACCATTATAGCAATTATTTATATATTAATACGATAGCATGTGTGTTCTTTTGTGTGTCGCGCATATATCCGAGTCGTTTAATTGTTATGTTCTTCTATTTCATGTCATAAATAATTTTACTAAGAATTCTTCATAAGTTTTGGTTTCGGTTTCGATTATGACTGAAGGAACTGAAGTTATAAAAAAATATATATATATATGTATTTATTTCGGTTTCAATTCAAGCTAATGCACGCAAGTCATATGGATATATATATATATATTTTTGAAATCGCAACTCTATAACATAAAAATCGATGGAACATTAACTGTATAATAATATATACGAAATCTGCAAGAATTAAAATATCATATTTAAGCATACGTTACGACCGGGCTTTACCTGGCATTCGTGTTAGCTTAGATAAATCCTTTTGCAGTTTTAACAAAAAAGCTACAATAATATCAGAGCGTCTCCATTTACGCTGAACATCTAGAGAATGCCAACATTAATAGTATTTAGACCCAAAATTGGCGGAGGACTTTGGTCGAGTTTTCAAATGTCAAATCGTTGAACTGTGACCCTTTGACAGCAAAATTTCTAGCCGAAAATCGATTAAAAAAGTTTTCCCAAATCTCAATATTTCTTA
Source organism: Euprymna scolopes (assembly GCF_053919585.1). Classification (NCBI taxonomy): domain Eukaryota; kingdom Metazoa; phylum Mollusca; class Cephalopoda; order Sepiida; family Sepiolidae; genus Euprymna; species Euprymna scolopes. The sequence continues at coordinate 148,344,328 of NC_136487.1, read as the reverse complement.
TGTCAAATCTCGAGTCTGTAGACCGAAAATTAACAGAGTAGTTTGGTAGGGAAATGTACGCACACAGACAGACACACAGACAATTTCACTTATATATATATATATATATATACTTAATTTGCTCACATAAAATTAATATACGAAAGTATTTACTTCAAAAGTGCTCAATACGTAGGTAGAGCTAGTGAGTAAGTTATAAAATATATATGGCGATTAAGCTACACTGAATATTCCGCGTTTCATCCACTCTAGGACTCTTCAGGCGCCATATATATTTTATAACTTACTATATATATATATATATATATATATATATATATATATATATATATATATGTGTGTATATATATATATGTGTGTGTGTGTGTGTGTTGTTTATTCAAGGTTGAAATGGTTTCCATTTATATCTAACTCATTCACCGAGTGAAGCGAAAACGTTAACAATCTATTTTAACAGAAATTAGTTGGACAAAATGTCCTCCATTCCTTACTATAATTGAATAAGACGGCTTCACCGTTTGACGAACAAAAATTTCCGATTCACATCTTAGTCTTTCACCTGAAGTAAATGAAAAAAAAATCAAGAAATGAGAGATTAATTTAATGCGGAAATGTCAAGCCCATTACCCTCAAACCCCTATTTAGCCTATTATATATATATATGTGTGTGTGTGTGTGTGTGTTTGTGTGTGTGTGTGTGGACATAAAAAATACAAAAGACGAAATCACATCAAAATCCTATCAGTAGACTGATAGTCTTTTGCTGAACGGAAGTTTCGTTAGTGAAATGAAACAAAATATCTACTGATGGGTTTTTAATTTGACTTTGTTTTATGGGCTGTCAATTTATCCCACTTTTTCTTTAACTTATCTGAGATATTACCATTATATCAATCTTATACCTGTGATATATGTACCTACATACAGACACATAAACACACACACACACATATATCTATATATATTTCTGTAGAAATATATCTTATTTCCTTAAATTATATGCCAATCCTTATTTAAGAATCCCAATGTAATTACAGAGCAATATAGTGATTAAATGACAAAAGTTCACGATGTTGACCATCTTATAATTTATTCCTTTAATTCAGTTGACATTTACAATTCTTGACAGTATCTGTTTCGTAGCGCAAAATCAATCACTTGATTTTTATATCAACTAGTGAATCTATTTTGCCCTTAACCCATCAGAAAACATAGCAACAATCAATCCATCAAAAGGAAATAAAGTGCGATTTGACATGATTAAAATCTGAAAATTGGAAGAGAAGCTGTAAATACCTTATATGTTTCTATTACGCCATTTTGAATTCAAAATGCCGTAAATTGTCAACTATATGTAACTAATCATGTTTTCATTTAACTAATATCTTGCCATTTTTTTCAAGTACACTCATAAAGCAGTATGTTTTGAATTAGGGCATATCGTGCTTTTACTGTAGAAATATATTTGAAGAATAGTGAATCTGTAACTGAAACACACAGATCTTTCCGAGTTCACTTCAAGTTAAGACGGCATGATGCTTTCCAGATAATAAATATAGCTATGATTTGCAAATGTCAGAACTACATGTTCGGCATTTAAAAGAAAGCCACCCGAAAAGCCTCGAAGCTCCCGAACGCCAGGCATTATTAGTATTTGAGCAGTGAAACTTTGTTACTGAGTTTCCCACACGTTCAGCTTGAAAACTTGCTTTGGCTTTTGGATTGTCCGCTACAACAGTCAGAAGAATTCTACACACTGACATGCAGTTCCATCCATATAAATTTATGGTTGCTCAGAAACTGCACGAACGCGACTAGTTATATCCCATGTCAAAATGTGGGAGGTATTTCTGCCGCACGCTGTATTATAGCCATCATCATCATCGTCATGATCATCATCATCATCTCTTATCGCAGTAGAAATTAACCCATCGCATGGCGGTGCTGTTTACCTCCTTAAGGTCTTGGTTTGAGCAATGAGGGCCCAATCGGCAGTTTTCTCTAAGGTTGTGCATCGTTTGCACCTCTCCACAAGGTGAGGTGTCTAAGCCCCACTTGTGGAGATTGTCTTTTGTTTTGCCTACTTTGGCTCTGGCTCTACTAAGAGTCACCCAGTTTTTTTCTACCAAGGTTTGAACCCAGGGAGAGCGTTTCTTTTGGCTCTGGTAGGGCTTCATTTTTATTCCTGCTATTATAGTCTCGCCATCGTTCCATCCTATAGGAGGCAGCTTGCCTGGGATCGATTTCCTCTATATTGATGAAGCTACTGTGAGATTTTAGTCTTTGTCTCACTGATTGGTGGCTAAACAGTGAGTGCCTGTGGTCGTTAAGCTGTTTGTACCGTTCTATTCTGGTGATGACTTCTCGCCTGATATGTGGTGGTGGAATACCAGTTAGGCAGTATAGAGCTGGCAAGGGAGTTGGTCTTAGGGCACCAGTTATGGTCCGGTATGTCTTGTTCAGCTCTACATCAATTTTATAGGCATGGCATGATCTTGCCCATACTGAGGCACAATACTCCTCTGTGGAATTTTTTTAAATTTTGACCCCGATTATGACCCCTTAACATTTATTGTTTGGACTCCAATAGAGTTATTATGTTAGATCCATGTCTAAGGAACCTATATCTAAAATTTCAAGTGTTTAGACCCAAAATTGTAGGAGGAGTTTTGTAGAGTTCTCAAAGGCCAAATCGTTGAGCATTGACCCCTTAACAGCCAAATTTTTGACCAAAAACAAATCACATCGATTTTTCCAAATCTCAGTACCCTGTATATCAAATTTCGAGTCTGTAGACTAAATTGACAAAGTTATTGCATATGAAAATGTACACACACAGACACACATACATACAAACAGACACGTTCACTTTTATAGATATATAGACTAGCATGGGTGTCCGGCGTTGCCCGTGTGTTTGGAGGTGTATGCTGGCTCAAATCAAGTTATTAAGTTAGATCCATGTCCAAGGAACCTATATCTAAAAGTTCAAGTTTTTAGACACAAAATTGTCGGAGGAGTTTGGTGGAGTACTCACCTGAAACTGTAGAGATTCGACGTCTCTATCCACTGTACCAAATGCATCGAAGATTAATAAACTACGTAATTTAGTTTTCTCCCGCTATAAGAACTTAGACATCAGGGTCTGAAAATGGGATTGAGAAGTCAGCACTCCCTCTAGGAGGGGCAATCTGACCCGCAAAAAGTGCCTGGGAAGCCTCGTCGACATTCGCCGGGAGGGGGCTTCAGATGGTTAGCAATAAACTAGTGCCTTCTCAGAGAGAAGGCAAAGCCTGGGAGGATGGACTTCTTAGAACTGCACAGACCTTCACTAAAACAAAATCAATAGGGACAGGATCATTGCAGGAATTGTCTAATCTCTGTTGGTTTTAGGGGCCGAGGATAAAAATCCTTAGCCGCTGCGCATTAATAAATTAAGCAGGCAAGAATAGACAGTTCTTTAGATTATTTACATGTTATCCTCATCATTTGTGGTTGGTGTTTATTGTTGTTGATCACCGAAACTTCATCAGTTGATGGAAGGCCTTGTTGTTTGCATTCCGCTCTTTCAATTCGCTTATTTTGCACATCTGGCGAATCTTGGCCTCTTTAAATTCCTGCTTCTATGAATTATCCAGACTTTAGGAGATTTCCTTTCGATCTTCGTCTCCTGTAATCCTATCCAGGTTTATAAGAGATTATTTGGAAACCCATTATCCAATTGGATACATTGCCGAAACAGAAAACTGCGCCCCACACGTAACCGTTCGAGCACTCCTTAAATCTGCTGATTGTCTTTTTAAGCTTGATGTGAATAGCTTAAAAAATCTTTACATCTGCGTAGGGATGCCAGGTGCCAAATGGTTTGATACTCGAACGATGGAGATAACAGTCTGAAAAAAAAACAGGTAAATAACATAACAATAATATCAGACAACAGACACATTATATAAATACAGACATTTAAAATGTTTTCTCGTTTCAAATAGGTTAGATAAGGTAAGGGCTAGAATTACGGTTAGTGTTAGGCTTAGAGAAGCGTTAGAGTTAGTGGTTCGGTTAGGTTTCAAAGATATAAAACTGGGCAATAGATACACATGCACAAACTGTGATAGCTGGATAAAGATATGCGAATAAAATTCGTTACATTTTTTATATTATCTCTACAAAAATAAATGAAACTGAAATTCAAAATGACACATAATTGTTACCAGACAATGAAGAGAGTAACTACAAAGAAGATTTCGTCCACAATTCCACTTGAAAAGGGGGAATTTCCCGAAATATCGTTTAAAAATAAAATATTTTTCACTTGGTTTATTTTCAAAATGTGCATTAATATGCCTTCTAAAATTATAATGTAAGGATATATACATTTTCTCTAACACTTTTCCTCGCTCTCTTTCTTTCTCTCTCTCTCTCTTTCTCTCTCTGTCCCCTCTCTCTCTCTCTTTCTCTCTCTCTGTCCCTCTCTATCTCTTTCTCTTTTTCTCTCTATATGTATTAGCTTCGAATATTTCGGATATATATGTGCAAGACTATTGCTAATATGGCATTGTACAACTTTGGCTTTTTCAGCCTTAGTTGTTATTCCGAAAACAAAGAAAAGCAAATATTTATACTGTTTACATCTTTAGACTAACAGTTTCGTCTAATGTTGAATAATCAAGTTGGTGTGGACTGAAAATCCAGAGAATATGGCTGACGACAATAATTTGTCAATAATTTTCCCCACTCTTTATCTGTGCCTAAATCCAAACGTAGATTCCATGAGCAAAGTTTCTTTCTTAGAACTGCACGCCAGTGGAACTCTCTGCTGCTTGCCTGTTTCCCACCTGACTACAACTTGGACGTCTTCAAGTCCAGCATAAACAAACTCCTGACAAACCGCCCCCTTAAGTAAGACACTCTATCAAAACCCCCAATACTAATGATTACTACAATACTATCTCATTGATTACTGTACACGCAATAACCCTTATCCCTGAGTGGCCTTCGGGCCTTGATAAGTGGTGACTCCCATGTAAAAAAAAAAAACGAACATAAAGAATGGCGCTGAGAACAATCGGGCGTCTAGACAAAAATAATAATTGAAAACTCGAAAGTCGATTTGGAAAAAAAATGTTGAATCGAGCTGAAGTCAATCATACGTCACGGAGGTTCGGAATCAATTGTAAAAAGAAGGATAGGTCAGATGTCAAAAGTCACCGTCGGTTACATAAGCGAGCTGAATTAAGTTGAAGTTCGGTTTTGTTTTGACGGGTGGAGGTCGAGAGACAGTTTAGTAAATTCTTGTGTGCGCGTCTTAAACCTACCAACTCACTGTCTTATCCCCTTATCGAACTCATAGAAGCTACCACCAACACCCATAATAAAGCTACGGTTAATTTTTATAAATCAAGGTATTGTCATTCTTCCGAGAACAGCCAGAATACAGCAATAAAACGTTACAAGAAGAAACACGTCTGCACATATGTAGTCAAAAATGTTCGTATAAATAAACATTCATACTAAATATACACCTACATCTGTTATTAAACATTATTCTATTACACAGTATCTTTCACATGAGAAACTAGTGTGAACAAATACACTCCATTTGAATTACTATATATATATATATATATATATATATATATATATATATATATATATATATATTTGTAGTCATCGACATACAGTCCTGTTTCGTTGTATCACACCTCATCTGTGCCGCTAGACTAGCATCTCTCCCAAGCCAAGGATTGAAACTAGAACCGTCGTGTTGACAGTCGGCAGTTCTCCCACTCGACCACAGAAGGGACGCCCGCAAATAACTCGTCGGAATGTCTCAAACCGCCTGTTTATAAACGAACAAACAACGAACTTCGCATTTTTCAGCGAATTAAGTAGCGGGTGAGATTATCTACGACAGTGCTCTACTCAAAGAGGGGGGATTAAAATATATTTGTAGTCATTGACATACAGTCCTGAATAGAATATATATATATATATATATATATATATATATATATATATATATATATTCTTTTTTTTTTCTTTTCTTTTAAAGTAAATGAGTTCTTATGCTTCTGATGAGTTAGGGTGGAAAATATTAAAAAATTGACATAATAATTATATGATTGTTTCTGCGCTATGAAACAGGGGCTATCAAGAATTGAACATTTTTATATGAAAGAATTAAACGGTCAGAAGAACGCCATTTTGGAATTTGGAATGAAGACTTTTTGTCATATATTTCTATATGGTCTGTAGTTACATTTAGCATACATCGGCTTCATCAATAAAAGTATTGCCGTAAGTAAAGGATGAAACATAATTGAATAAACATATTTCCAATAAACACACACGTATATAGTTAAATGAAATTACATCCACCTCTTACACACACATATATATTAGGGTAGGTCGATTTTGGTATTATGACTATGTCTATGCAGAGAAAATTTTCAAATATCATTGAGAATAAACACACAAAATATATATTTTTTTTAAACTCTATCATTTTTGGAGCAAATGAATTTAAAGATTGAAAAAAAAAATCAATATTCCGTCGCTATATCGCCAGATGCCGGTGTTAAATGAATGAATAAGCATGCCATATTAATGCCGGTTTTGAAGAAGAAAATGAAGATAGTGCAAGAAATATTTGTTTCTTTTGTTTGTAATATCTATGTCGTTTTTTTCAGAAAACTAAATGAGAGTTGATAAAAAAAAATAAATCCTGAAAAATATTTCATTAAAAAACATTTTTTTAAACAGTAATCCAGGGCGTTAGAATAGCCAGGTAATTTTTCCTTGTACACCGTCACGTAATCGGTTTCATTTTTATGTTTACTCAGAGACACACGTGTGTTTACTGTGTTAACCGGCTTAATTCAGATTTAAAAATAATTACATTTTGCATTTTATGTCTTAACAAATTTTAATAATTAAGTAAAAAAAAAAATATATTTTAAATCTTTGTGTTATTTAATAATTCTTTTTTTTTTCTTCGCAAAGCTATTTGTCTGTGAATTATTTGACTTGTGTCTTATTCTGTTCGGTAAGTAAAACAATTATTATTATTTCTTTTTTGATATTTATCTATTTTTTATAATTTCATTTTTAATGCAAATTTTCCTTTGTGTAATTGCTATCAATATCATAAAATATATTTTTTGCGGATATTTTTCTAACAATGAGTCGAGAACGAACTATTTCTACACCCACTCCACTAAACACAACAGTACCCCCTACTTTTCGCCAAGTTATAAAATATAGTAATTATTTGGAGAATTCCTATCCAACTTTAAATACATTTGTTCTTTCAAAATTAATGGCAAATGATATTATAGATATTTAGAAGGCAGTAAATCCCCGTTTACCTATATTAACTGAACTTTAGATTGTGTACAAATAACAGTACATCTACTTTTAAAAATGTAAGCAAATAAATATAAAAAAATTTTCAACATTTGCCTAAAATATTCTTGTAAAAAAACTTGACATTATTTGACATTTTATCTTATTTGTGTAGCCTGCCAATTGCAAGTTGTAATGACAAAAATGTTAAATGCAGAAAAGAAAATTGTCAGTCTAGGCATATAGACTGTATCTGTCATACCAAAAACAAAGTAAGTTTATTTTTATTTTTTATTTTTCTTGTTTTTTTTTAATGACAATCTCATAGACATCTAAAATTAAATGGATTTCTATACTTGTATTTTATATAGACCAATTTTTGTATGTAAAATAGTATTATTTTATATAGACCAATTTTTGTATGTAAAATAGTATTATTTCTAAGATGATAGTAGAGTAGAATAAACATTTGTCAAATTTTATACTTTGGATTTCTCTGGAAGAGCGAGAATATGTAAAGAACTAAAGAAATAAAAGAGGACCCAAAAGAAATTTTCAAAGCTGCAGTGGAAAAATCTAAAAAGTTAATCATGTTAGGAGAAGAGCAAGTTGATTCATCACCCGATTCCCCTGTTGTTTCAACATTCCATGACCAAAATATCTGTTATGTTTGCAGGTTGAACCAAATAACGTATAAGGCAATACAAATGAAGACTCAACAAACAAAGGTAGATCAATAAGAAGTGTATTAGGAAAAGTATATTTACAGTATATTTACATAATGGTTGTCAAGTAAGAGAGTCTTGGCTGGAGAACATATCTCCTCTCAGCTCGGCCTTCGGTGGCTTCTGGTTAACACACACTCAGACTAACCGAGTTTTGTTATTTATATGTAATATTATCTACATATGTAAATGAGTGGATGCCACCACAACAATATCCTTCTTACATCAGAAAACATTGATGAAACCGATGAAAGTTTTGAACCGGAGAAAGACTGTAAGAGTATTTACAGCCTGATGAAAATTCCTCGTTACGCAATTGAACTCATCAGGGGCGATGTATCACCAAATTTAGGTGCAAGTCTTGCAAATGCATTTCTTTTGGAGATGTGGGCCTTCTAAAACCAAATATTGACTTAAAAAATAGTGTTTGGGTGAATCCAAAATTGACAAAGAAAAAGAAAGAACAAAAAATAATGCATATCAAAAGCCTAACCAAAAAATTAGAAATCTTGTTTTTTTTATGGGAAACACGACAAAGACACTCCATTTTACAAGGAAACTGTCGATGAAAAGGGAAACAAAATCAAAGAAAAGTTAAAAGACAAGAGCACCACTTGACATTAACAAAGGTGGTGGGATGTGGAAGTAAGGGGGAGTATCTTACACATAGAGAGATCCCTACTGTTGGAGCAACTGGTGCTGTTCTGGCAGATTAAGTTCCTAAAGTTTTAGAACAGTATGAGAGTGTTAATACATTACAGGCTGCCCTTTTAGACAACACAAGCAATGACACTGGATGCAAGTCAGTCCTAGTTTCATCATTAGAACGTAAACTCTAAAGAAAACTTCATACTATCGGTTATTCCCTACACCAGAGGGAGCTTCATTTTTGGGTATTATTTAAATCCATTGATGGAAGTGCAAGAAGCCCAACATCATTTACGGGTCAACTCGGAAAATTATGTGCTAATAATCACCATCATTTACTCCAAGTTGACTTTCTACCAGTGAGTAGTCCTCTGGTTACTCTACACAAACAGAAAACAATGATCTAACTGGTGGCCAAAGATTACTTTTAGAGTATTCTGTTGAGATTTCAAGGGGTAAAGTAGACCCTCAGTATGCAGCGTGGAGGATCGGATCTTTGAATCAGGCAAGATGGCTTACTCTGACACTCAGATTAATATATTTATGGACTCGAAAAAGTATCCATCAGAACTGACCACTAAAATTCACCACCTGGTTAGATTCATTGTAGAAGTTTATGCAGTTAGCTGGTTTAAAATTAAACTAGACAATAAATTTCATAGCCGGCAACTATATATTTTTAAAATAATTGGACAAATAAAAAAGCAGCCTCCACAAATTCAAGAAATTGCTTTCAGAAATCTTCGATTTAATATTTTGTTTTCACTGTTAAAATCAGACGAAATGGAAGTGAGAGAAGAAGCTATAAAAATAATTTTAACGATTAGTTAAGTAGAAATCTATTTATATAAAACTGATCAAATTGTTTACGTCGATTTATACGCCCATTTTAAATTACTAGTTTAATAAATAAAAAAATAAAAGTTATCTTTATCTGTTCAAGTCAATAAAATAATTTGATTTCTCTTTTCTTTTTCAGGAGTGAGGGACCAGTGACAAAAACGTTTAAAAAATTTTCATTAATAAATTTTGACGCTTTTCTCAAAGTGTAGTCTCAGAGCCAGCATTGACTGAAGAACTATCAGATCATGAACTTCAGGAATTAATGATGAGCGGCAGAAAGCCAGTTACCTGATTTGCCTGCATATTCACAAAATGTCGAAAGGGCAGTAAAATTAATATCCGAAGCCTGCCAATCAGTCTATGGACTTGCAGCAAGACAAAGACATATAATTGCTAAAATTTTATGTCATGAAATGGGGCCATTTTTTGCTTCGAATGGGGTATTGTAGGGATAATTTTAACATTATGTATGAAAAATAGCTTATTTTGTACTTAGAATTTTTGTGTTTTTTACAAGCATAGACAAACTCCTAGAGGTAGGTAAACAATTTGTTTTAGTTTATATTAAAACTTTTTCTCCAAACAGAATTAAAACATTTCTTTTTTTTTTTCATTGATAGTAAAAATAATTGCTTATTTTTCTGTTACTGCAATAAAGTAAAATGCGTCATTTGAAAAATATTTCGGGAGGGGGTGTCGATTATAAATGTTTGAATTTTTTAGCATATTAATCATTACATAGTAAATTTGCATAAATAAACACACTTATTATGATTAAAACTGTAAAATATTAAGTAATTTCATATAAATCTTAAAAAAATAAGGACTTTTCCGTGTCTCAAAATAGATGATCTTTAACATCAAATGCTCATCTAACGACTGATGTTAGAAACCTATTTTTTTTATATATTTGTACTCTCCATATGTGTGTTCAACTTTCTCAGCTCCAACATTTTACATTTTCTCCCCAAAAAGTTGAAAATCGACCTACCCTAATATATATACATATATCTTCTACATAAAATTTGGAAGAATAAGTTCCCGGAAGCCGCAACTATTTGCAAGAAACTTTATTTTTTTTCTTTCCTCTCTTTTTCAGTAAATACAATTTTTTTTATATAAAATTTTTATGTGTTTTTTGTGTTTTTTGTTTTAGCCGGATCACAATATTCTTGTCACCAAATATAATTGGGAAATCCCAATAGGAGCTACCATCGATAAAATCAGGACAGGGCAAAAAAAAAAAAAGAGTTCGTCAGAGTTATTGACAACTTTCAACACGTCATATCAACGCGTTTTTTTTACAAGGGAGTCACCATTTTTCAAGGGCCGAGTGTATGATAGTCACCGAGATAGTAGCGTTGTAATCGTTGATGGTGGAAATGGGGTAGAATTAGATTCTTTAAGAACATGGTTATATTAGACTTGAAGACGACTACGTTGTAGTTAGCTGGAAAGCAGATCAGCGTAACGAATTCCATCGGCGAGCAGTTGTATGAAAGAAGCTTTGTTCATAAAATTTGTGATTTAGGTACAGATAGAGAGTGAAGAAAATTGTTGACAATCATTGTAACTAGACGAGTCTTTTTTGTGAAAGTTTGTGGAGGGCGGCATAGATTGAAGCTCAGGCGAGCACTTGCCATGAAAATAACTATAGAGTAGAGAAAGGCTTGCAACATCTTTTCTGTGGGAAAGGTTGCAAAGGGACCAAGGCGTAACTTATTAGGTTTTTAAGCCAGTTTTGTTAAAGCAGAAAATGGTGCACCGAGCAGCTCCGGTGACTACAATACTACATCTTAGGACGTATCTGGCTCTTATACAGGAAGAGGATAGTGTCAAGAGTGAGGTACCTTCTAAGCGGTAGAATTACGTGACCATTTTATCAGCGATCTTGGCCACCAATTCGACAGGTCAAGAGTGAAGATCAGACTTAGAAGCTTGTCAAAGCTGGAAGCTTCTTTAAGACGAGAGCCATTCATATCACTTGGGTGCGAGTATGAATATTAGCGTTTATGGTGAAAAGATAGAAACTTGGTTTTAGATTTGCTAAAATTAACCAACCACATTTTACCTCGTTGCTTACGTACTCAATGTCGGAGAACAAAGACAGAGATCTTGGTTATTGTTATTTTTTAAAGTGTTGCTATAGGTGATAGTGTCATATGCGTATATGTCGATGAACATAGAATGTGATTTGAAGATTATTGATGAAGATAAAGAAGAGAGTTAATCCGCACATCAGATTTGATAGTGTTAGCTTCGGAATTCTGCCCATCGACTACTACTTGTATTACCCTATCGGAGAGAAAAAATTCGATGGTTGCGAAGACACTTCCGGATATTCCATAGCTTGAAATATTGTGAAGTAGACATTTATGCCAAACCCTATAAAATGCTTAGATATGTAAAGAGCTACTGATTTGAAGTGGAAATTCCGAGTCGATAGATTCACTAGTCCTATGTGAGAATAAAATCAGTGCATCATCTGTAGATCTTCAAGGACGGAAACCGTATTGTTTGTAAATGAGAAGATTGTTTTTGTTCAGGTGGTTGAAAATTTGTCTATTTAACACAGATTCAAGCAACTTACTCATGATACAATTGAAACTACCTGGTCTGTACTGAGATACAGAAGAACGATATCCAATATTTCTAAATACTGGGCAAACGTTTTTGTGTTGAGAAGCATTTCTCCTTAAGTCATCGATTGAACAGGTTTTCAAGAATGTGTGCTAGTTCTGGTTGCAGCTTTTATAGTATTATGATTGAAATATTGTCAAGAACATTTGCTTTGCTAGCATCAAGGTTCTAATCGAGTGTAGTAACATTATGAACAGATATGTGGATGACATTCAGATTTTTTTCGGTCTTGTGAGGCGGGTAGGTGGCCCTGATTGTAAAGAGTTGAGTGTGATATAAAGTTCTTGGCAAAGAGTTTAGCTTTGTCAAATGCTGACGAAATCACCTCAGGTTCGTTGGTAATGGTCGGGATAGAGGACTTTTACCTATTCAGTGTTTGTTATTCGCCAAAACTCATTGGAACCAAGCTACTGTTCTACTACTTTAGACTTGATGGGTTGAGCATATAACTCTCGCGTTTTCTATAATCCTTTTACAGTGATTGATGACAGCTCTAAAGATGACTTCAGTTTCAAAACTCATATTACTTTTAAGCAATTGAAGTAGTTGTTTAAATGACCAATGGCAGCAGCACATTCAGGAATATACCATGGCCTGCTGCTTGGCTTCTGTTTGAATTTCTTGGGGTTATTTAAATGTCTGTGCCGTTGGTTAACCAATTAGCTTAGTCAAATGCTATATCAGACGCGTTCTTTTTAAGAACTGTGGCTACAGTATTACATTTTAGGACATATCTGGCTCTTATACAAGCAGTGAATTGTATCTAGAGTGAGATACCTTCTGGAGCGGTAGAATTATGTGACCATTTTATCAGCGATTTTGGCCACCAATTTCATGTAAGTCTTCCATTTTAGGTCAGGAAGGAAGGTCAGACGTATAAGTTTGTCAAAGCAGGGAGTTTCTTTAAGACGAGACCCATGCATATCAATTGGGTCCAAGTGGGGATCTGTGCGTTTATGGTGAAAAGATAGAAGGTAAAGGGCAGAGCATAGGTGTAGTCCCGATATGAACGTTCGGAAATTGTTCCAGTCAGCCATCGAGTATTAATACACTGTTCGATGTAGAGAGATATTTGCGGTTTTGTTATATTTTACCTTTATCTTTATTAACTAAATCAGATCAGAAGATCCAAGCAGGGACAAAATTAAGGATGAGCATATTTGTTAGAAAAACATCTAGGAGAGTTGCCAATTGTCCGCCAGCATCGGGTATTCGAGTGAGTCCTCATAATCAAATGGTGATAGAACAAAGACTGTTAGATGTTTATGAGTAAAACGTGGCGGGCAAGTCAAGTATAACCTGAAACTATTAGTACCAAATATGATTAGATTGCAAGTCCAACATAAGCAAACTCCTGACAAACCGCCCCCTTAAGTAAGAAACTCTATCAAAACCTCCAATACTAATGATTACTACAATACTATCTCATTGATTACTGTACACGTAATAACCCTTATCCCTGAGTGGCCTTCGGGCCTTGATAAGTGGTGACCCCATGTAAAAAAAAGAAAGCATTGTGAATGTTATCAAGTTGTTTATGCACGTCGCATATGATATCTGTTAAGACGTTATTTGCTATGACGTCATCTGCTATGACGTCATCTGCTATTATATATGACGTATATTTTGAACAACCAAACAACCAAACTGACAGACAGGAATACGGCTTTGTT